>NC_069504.1:800888891-800956391 GCF_027579735.1 Bombina bombina
AGAGACACACAGCAAAAGCTGTCCATATAGCCCCCCCTCTGGCTCCACCCCCCAGTCATTCGACCGACGGTTAGGAGAAAAAGGAGAAACCATAGGGTGCCGTGGTGACTGTAGTGTATAGAAATAAAAATTTTAAACCTGACTAAAAGACAGGGCGGGCCGTGGACCGGACACACCGTAGGAGAAAGAAATTTATCAGGTAAACATAAATTCTGTTTTCTCCTACATTGGTGTGTCCGGTCCACGGCTTCATCCTTACTTGTGGGAACCAATGCCAAAGCTTTAGGACACGGATGAAGGGAGGGAACAAGTCAGGTAACCTAAACGGAAGGCACCACGGCTTGCAAAACCTTTCTCCCAAAAACAGCCTCCGAAGAAGCATAAGTATCGAATTTGTAAAATTTGGCAAAAGTATGCAGAGAAGACCAAGTCGCTGCCTTACAGATCTGATCAACAGAAGCCTCATTCTTGAAGGCCCATGTGGAAGCCACAGCTCTAGTAGAGTGAGCTGTAATTCGTTCAGGAGGCTGCCGTCCGGCAGTCTCATAAGCCAATCGGATGATGCTTTTTAGCCAAAAGGAAAGAGAGGTAGCAGTAGCTTTCTGCCCTCTCCTCTTACCAGAATAAACGACAAACAAGGATGATGCCTGTCTGAAATCCTTTGTCGCTTCTAAATAGAATTTTAAAGCACGGACCACATCTAGGTTGTGTAACAAACGTTCCTTCTTCGAAACTGGATTCGGACACAGAGAAGGAACAACTATTTCCTGGTTAATATTCCTGTTGGAAACCACCTTTGGAAGAAAACCAGGCTTGGTACGTAAAACTACCTTATCTGTATGGAATACCAGATAGGGTGAAGTACACTGCAAAGCAGACAGTTCAGAAACTCTTCTAGCAGAAGAAATAGCAACCAAAAACAGAACTTTCCAAGATAGTAACTTAATATCTATGGAATGTAAGGGTTCAAACGGAACCCCTTGAAGAACTGAAAGAACTAAATTTAGACTCCATGGAGGAGTCAAAGGTCTGTAGACAGGCTTGATTCTGACTAACGCCTGTACAAACACCTGTACATCTGGCACGGCTGCCAGACGTTTGTGCAACAAAACAGACAGAGCAGATATCTGTCCTTTTAAAGAACTAGCTGACAAACCTTTATCCAAACCCTCTTGGAGAAAGGAAAGTATTCTAGGAATTTTAATTTTACTCCAAGAGAATCCCTTGGATTCGCACCAACGGATATATTTTTGCCATATCTTATGGTAAATTTTCCTAGTCACCGGTTTTCTGGCTTGAACCAGAGTATCTATAACCGAATCTGAAAACCCACGCTTAGATAGAATCAAGCGTTCAATTTCCAAGCAGTCAGTTGCAGAGAGACTAGATTTGGATGTTCGAATGGACCTTGTACTAGAAGATCCTGCCTCAAAAGGTAGCTTCCATGGTGGAGCCGATGACATATTCACCAGGTCTGCATACCAAGTCCTGCGTGGCCATGCAGATCCTGGCTACAAGCCTGGGAAGGAGAGGGAACGGTGGAAACACATAAGCCAGATTGAACGACCGGGGCGCCACCAATGCATCCACTAGTGTCGCCTTGGGATCCCTGGATCTGGACCCGTAGCGAGGAACCTTGGAGTTCTGACGAGACGCCATCAGATCCATATCTGGAGTGCCCCATAGTTGAGTTAACTGGGCAAAGACCTCCGGGTGAAGTTCCCACTCCCCCGGATGGAAAGTCTGCCGACTCAAATAATCCGCCTCCCAGTTGTCTACTCCTGGGATGTGAATTGCAGATAAATGGCAGGAGTGATCCTCCGCCCATTTCATGATCTTGGATACCTCTCTCATCGCTAAGGAACTCTTTGTTCCCCCCTGATGATTGATGTACGCTACAGTCGTCATGTTGTCTGACTGAAATCTTATGAATCTGGCCTTCGCTAGTTGAGGCCAAGCCAGGAGCGCATTGAATATCGCTCTCAGTTCCAAAATGTTTATCGGGAGAAGAGACTCTTCCCGAGACCATAGACCCTGAGCTTTCAGAGAGTCCCAGACCGCGCCCCAGCCCAAGAGGCTGGCGTCGGTCGTGACAATGACCCACTCTGGTCTGCGGAAACTCATTCCCTGAGACAGGTGATCCTGAGTCAACCACCAGAGGAGTGAGTCTCTGGTTACCTTGTCTACTTGAATCTGGGGAGACAAGTCTGCATAATCCCCATTCCACTGTTTGAGCATGCACAGTTGCAATGGTCAAATGAATTCGAGCAAAAGGAACCACGTCCATTGCTGCAACCATTAGTCCTATTACTTCCATGCACTGAGCTATGGAAGGCTGAGGAATAGATTGAAGAACTCGACAAGCTTTTAGAAGTTTTAACTTTCTGACCTCTGTCAGGAAAATCTTAATTTCCACAGAATCTATTATTGTTCCCAGAAAAGGAACCCTTGTGGACGGGGACAGGGAACTCTTTTCTATGTTCACCTTCCACCCGTGAGACCTGAGAAAGGCTAAAACAATGTATGAGCCCTTGCTTTGGAAAGGGACGACGCTTTGATTAGAATGTCGTCTAGGTAAGGTGCTACAGCAATGCCCCTCGGCCTTAGGACCACTAGAAGGGACCCTAGCACCTTTGTGAAAATTCTGGGAGCGGTGGCTAAACCGAACGGAAGAGCCACGAACTGGTAATGTTTGTCCAGAAAGGCGAACCTCAGGAACTGATAATGATCTTTGTGGATAGGAATATGCAGGTACGCATCCTTTAAGTCCACGATAGTCATATATTGACCCTCCTGGATTGACGGTAAAATCGTCCGAATGGTTTCCATTTTGAATGATGGAACTCTGAGGAATTTGTTTAGAATTTTTAAATCCAGAATTGGCCTGAAAGTTCACTCTTTTTTGGGAACTACAAACAGGTTTGAGTAAAAACCCAGTCCTTGTTCCGCTATTGGAACTGGTTGTATCACTCCCATCTTTAATAGGTCTTCTACGCAACGTAAGAATGCCTGTCTCTTTATCTGGTCTGAAGATAAGCGAGACATGTGGAACCTTCCCCTTGGAGGAAGTTCCTTGAACTCTAGAAGATACCCCTGAGAAACAATTTCTAGTGCCCAGGGGTCCAGAACATCTCTTGCCCAAGCCCGAGCAAAGAGAAAAAGTCTGCCCCCTACAAGATCCGGTCCCGGATCGGGGGCTACCCCTTCATGCTGTCTTGGTAGCAGCAGCAGGCTTTTTGGCCTGTTTTCCCTTGTTCCAGCCTTGCAATGGTTTCCATGCTGGTTTAGGCTGGGAAGTGTTACCCTCTTGTCTAGAGGTTGCAGAGTTAGAAGCCGGTCCGTTCCTGAAATTGCGAAAGGAACGAAAATTAGACTTATTCTTAGCCTTGAAAGGCCTATCCTGTGGGAGGGCATGGCCCTTTCTCCCAGTGATATCTGAAATAATCTCCTTCAATTCTGGCCCAAAAAGGGTCTTACCTTTGAAAGGAATATTAAGTAATTTTGTTTTGGACGACACATCTGCCGACCAAGATTTTAGCCAAAGCGCCCTGCGCGCCACTATTGCAAAACCTGAATTTTTCGCCGCTAATTTAGCCAATTGAAAAGCGGCATCCAAAATAAAGGAATTAGCCAACTTTAGTGCGTGAATTCTGTCCATGACTTCATCATATGGAGTCTCCTTTTGGAGCGAATTTTCTAGTTCGTCGAACCAAAAAGACGCCGCCGTGGTGACAGGAATAATGCACGAAATTGGTTGAAGAAGGAAACCTTGCTGAACAAAAATCTTTTTAAGCAATCCTTCCAATTTTTTATCCATAGGATCTTTGAAAGCGCAACTGTCCTCTATAGGAATAGTTGTGCGCTTAGCTAGCGTTGAAACTGCCCCCTCTACCTTAGGGACCGTTTGCCATGCATCCCTTCTGGGGTCAACAATGGGGAACATTTTCTTAAATATAGGAGGGGGAACAAAAGGTACACCTGGCTTCTCCCATTCCTTAGTCACTATGTCCGCCACCCTCTTGGGTATCGGAAAAGCATCAGCGTGCACTGGGACCTCTAAGAATTTGTCCATTTTGCACAACTTCTCTGGAATCACCAAAGAATCACAATCATCAAGAGTAGCTAGCACCTCCTTAAGCAGGGCGCGGAGATGTTCTAGCTTAAATTTAAATGCCACGATATCAGGTTCTGCCTGCTGAGAAATTTTTCCTGAGTCAGAAATTTCTCCCTCAGACAGACCCTCCCTCACTGCCAACTCAGATTGATGTGAGGGTATAACGGATATATTATCGTCAGCGCCTACTTGCTCATCCTCTGTATTTAAAACTGAGCAATCACGCTTTCTAGGAAATGCTGGCAGTTTGGATAAAAGGGCTGCTATAGAATTATCCATTACTGCTGTTAATTGTTGCATAGTAACAAGCATTGGCGCGCTAGATGTACTAGGTATCACCTGCGCGGGCAAAACTGGTGTTGACACAGAAGGAGAGGATGATGAACTATCCCCACTACCTTCATTAGAAGAATCATCTTGGGCAACCTTATTAAATGTGACAGTACTGTCCTTACTTTGTTTGGACGCCATGGCACAATTTGCACATACATTTAAAGGGGGAACCACCTTGGCCTCCATACACACAGAACATATGCTATCTGAAGGTACAGACATGTTAGACAGATTAAGGCAGGCTATTAATGCAATAAAAACAATTTTAAACAAAACCGTTACTGTCTCTTTAAATAATAAAAAGAGCACACTTTATTTCTGAATGTTCAAAAAACTATCAAAGAAATATCCGATCTTTCTGAAAATTACACCCCAGTGTCTTAATGCTTTGAAAGTATTGCACACCAAATTTCAAGTCTCTAAACCCAGAAATGAGCAAATCGGAGCCAATAGTTCAATTTACCGGTTTAAAACACACTACAGTCACTGCCACAGACTTTGCTGCGGCTTTTACCTTCCTTAGGGGTGATTTGATACAGAATTAAGCCTCCCTGAGTCCTTTTCTCAGCTACAGGACCCTCTCACATGAAGCTGCATGCACTGCCTATGGAAGTAACTGCGCAACTGAGGCGCGAAAATGAGGCCTCCTCCCTCTGCATTACCAGAGTGAAGGGGCCTTTCTGACTAGATTAGGCGTCTAAACAACTGCCAGGCGCAAATAAACGTTCCCAAAAGTGTTTCAAATTCACAAAAAACACTCCAATTGTCATATAATATGATAAAAAACTAATCGATTTAGCCCACAAAAGTGTCAACCAGCATAGAGCCCAATTTATCAGCCTTAATTCTGTTACCGAGTTTAAGAAAATGGCTTACCGGTCCCATAAGGGAAAAATGACAGTCTTCTAGCAATACTGGGTCTTGTTAGAAAAGAGACTGGGCATACCTGAAGCAGATAAGTCTGCAAACTGTTCCCCCCAACTGAAGTTCTCTGGTTTCAACAGTCCTGCGTGGGAACAGCAATGGATTTTAGTTACTGGTGCTAAAATCATACTCCTCTTTTAACAGAAATCTTCATCACTTTCTGTTGTAGAGTAAATAGTACAAACCGGCATTATTTTAAAATAACAAACTCTTGATAGAAGAAATAAAAACTACAACTAACACCACAAACTCTTTACCATCCCCGTGGAGATGCTACTTGTTCAGAGCGGCAAAGAGAATGACTGGGGGGCGGAGCCAGAGGGGGGGCTATATGGACAGCTTTTGCTGTGTGTCTCTTTGCCATTTCCTGTAAGGGAAGAGAATATCCCACAAGTAAGGATGAAGCCGTGGACCGGACACACCAATGTAGGAGAAATCTGCTTTAAAATGCTATAACGCTCACAATTTTAGCATATATCTACCTTATATTGTAGCCTAATATTGCACCACAATTAAGGGACAAATTAACCCCCTATAAGAAAAACGTTATTCCCAAAACGTTCTAAAAAAATAAATTAACAACCCCCTGCACCTCGCCACAGCTCTGCTGTGGCGCCTACCTGCCCTCAGGGGTCTGACAAGTCTCACTATGACTCCGTTAGCCTATGTCTCAGTTTGGGCCCAACCGAAGCTGAAGTTTGCTGCCTTCTTGTGAAGATCAACTACGCATCTGAGGCGCGAAAATTAGGCCCCGCCCATCATATGCGATGTCTCTCAGCCTAAAATACCGCAAGGAAGCGGTATAGAAACTAGCCATGTGGGTTTTAGTATCCCAAATGAAAATTAAGCCATGTGAAAAAACCCCAGTACAATGCTCAGCAACAGTGAATATAAAACCGTTTGTGCAATAAAACGTTATGCTGCCCCAGTGTCTAACCATGCTGCCATCATTTGCTGCATTTAGCCCATAATCATTCATACACAGGTCTCCAGTAATACCTCTTCTTATTTATAGGATTACTGCTTACCCCTTCCCTCAAGGGGAACTATGTCAGCCTGTTCTGAAATATCACAGTCTCTCCAGAAATAAATGACTGAACATAACTCAATGCTTGTAGCATGAAAAACGTTCCCCACACTGAAGCTTCTATAGTACTCCTCAGCCATTCTGTGGGAACTCATCTGGATCTTAGTGACAACTGCTAAGATCATCAACCTCCAGGCAGAAATCTTCCATCTGCTGCCTGAGGAAAAATAGTACTCACCAGTACCATTTAAAATAAAGTCTTGCTTGAAGAAAATAAAAACTATCATTTTAACACCTCTTTCACTTTACCTCTTCCTATTACTAGTATAGGCAAAGAGAATGACTGGGGGTGGAGAGAAGGGAGGAGCTATATATACAGCTCTGCTGTGGTGCTCTTTGCCACTTCCTGTTAGCAGGAGGATAATATCCCACAAGGATGAATCCGTGGACTCGTCGTATCTAGTAGAAGAAAAAAAACATCCAAGCCCGGCTAAATTTTGCAAAAACACATCTGAAGATTCCCAAAAGCCTGTTGCAAAAGGTGTTCAGGTCTGTTGAAACCAAAGTTGAACTTTTTGGCCATAATTCCAAAAGATATATTTGGCGCAAAAACACTGCATATCACCAAAAGAACACCATACCCACAGTGAAGCATGGTGGTGTCCGCATCATGCTTTGGGGCTGTTTCTCTTCAGCTGGAACTGGGCCCTTAGTCAAGGTAGAGGGAATAATGAACAGTTCCAAATACCAGACAATATTGGCACAAAACCTTCAGGCTTCTGCTAGAAAGCTGAAAATGAAGAGGAACTTCATCTTTCAGCATGACGACCCAAAGCATACATGCAAATCAACAAAGGAATGGCTTCACCAGAAGAATATTAAAGTTTTGAAATGGCCCAGCCAGAGCCCAGACCTGAATCCAATTCAAAATCTGTGGGGTAAGCTTAAGTGGGCTGTGCACAAGAAATTTCCTCACAATCTGACAGATTTGGAGTGTTTTCGCAAAGAAGAGTGGGCAAACCTTGTCAAGTCAAGATGTGCCATGTTGAAAAACTTCATACCCAAAAAGACTGAGTGCTGTAATAAAATCAAAATGTGCTTCAATAAAGTATTAGTTTAAGGGTGTTCACACTTATGCAACCATATTATTTTAGTTTTTTTATTTCCCTTTACCTAAAAGATTTCAGTTTGTTTTTCAATTGAGTTGTACAGTTTATAGGTCACATTAAAGGTGGAAAAAGTTCTGAAATGATTTATCTTTGTCTCATTTTTTTACATCACAGAAACCTGACATTTTAACAGGGGTGTGTAGACTTTTTATATCCAGTCATGCAGGTTTCAGGAAAAGCACTCCGGATTTAAACAAACATTTATTGGTATAAACTTTTTCGGGGTTTCCCCTGTCCTCAGATACAATATAAATGAAACAATTCTACTCACCACACTATAAACCCTCTCACCCCATGGACATCTCTGCCAAAAGTGCTTGCAGAACCACAGCATCCCCCAGCAGCCTCTGCGCATGAGTGAAGGGCACTATGGATGCCTGCATAGGCCAAATGTCAAAGTTAAAAATGGAATCAAAACAATACAGCACAACGTTGCAAAGATAAAGAGAACATATGCAGGCAACTGAAAATTGACACACACATACATGTGAAATACAATATAATAAGTGAGCTGGCTAAACTACAAATAGTAGAAAGGAAAAACTGATCAAGCAATCTTGGACCATAGTCATGTATTTAAGTTATGTTGGTGAGCAAATGAAAACATGCACCAAAAGGACCAATTATAAATTGAATGTCAAGAAATGGAAGCTACTAGAACTAGTACAGTTAGTTAAATTAATAATGCATATGGCATAGCGAATAAGAAAAAAAAAAATAATTTTTTTTTGACAGGCTAAACTTGCTCCATATCAGACACAATTTCATGCAATCTATGCTAAATAATTTAAACTGAATTTATAAGGAACCAGTGTGGATCTAATGCGATATTGAACTGCTGAAGCAACTAGGCTAACCCTGTTACATAGTCAGATCCAAATAGTCTCAAACAGACACATATTCAGAACAAAAAATATACATTAACAGATACTCAATCATATGTTAATATGCACATATATATAATGCCATGATCTAATGCATCCGCATGTATAAATTACCCCAAAATGGTTAAATGAAACATTGTGGGTCCAATTTAACATTAAGACCTTTTGGGGCCAAGGTGTCCAGAGTATGTATCCATTTACTCTCCCTCTGCAAGAGTATCCAACCCCTGTCATCCCCTCTCGTCAAGGGGGGGGAATGTGATCAATGACGACACATCTGATATCTGCCACAGAATGCTGCATCTTGAGAAAATGCCTCACTACAGGCTGATCAGATGTCCCGGTACCCAAGGCTGATCTTATCCCAGAGCGATGGTTGGCCATCCTGGTGCATAGATCATCTTGGGTTTTCCCAATGTAGAATAGCCCACAGGGACAGTGAAGCATATATACCACGTATTTCGTGGTGCAAGTGACCCTATGCTTGATTTCATATTTTTTATTTCTCCATGGATGTGTGAAGAATTTGCACTGTGAAAGTTCACTGCAGGTAATACACCCACTACAACGATAACAGCCATTTCTATTGGTGCCCAACCATGTTCTGGTTACATAGCTAGGTCTGAAATCAGCACGTAAAAGCAGATCCTTAATTGATCGGCCCCTCCGGTAGTCAATCATCAGGGGTTCCATGTTATTGAAAGGCAATGTTCTGTCTGTGATAAGAATGTCCCAATTCTTTTGCATGATGCCTGGAAGTTCCAATGTTTTAAAATTAAACTCTGTAGAGAAGACCAACCTTCCCAGTGGTTGCTTAGCTTTCTTTGTCAATGCCTCTGATTGATCCATATCCTTGCAGGTAATTAAAGCCGGATTCAGCTGGGCCGCTTTGTAACCTCTTTCCGCAAACTTTGAATACATATCATCAAGCTGTAATAGTTTGGTGTCATTGTTGGTATTATGCCTCGCCACCTCCTTGAACTGTGACATGGGAAGAGATTTAAGACTGGGAGGATGACAACTAGTGGCCTCCAGTATGGAGTTCCAATCTGTGGTCTTGCTGAACAGTGTTGTGGTCAAACCAGATCCTGATCTGGTAATCCTCAGGTCCAAGAAGTCTACACTCACATCGCTTGATGTCATCTTGAATTTTAAATATTAATTTTCGTGGTTCAACAGATTGAACCAGGACTCCAAATCATCTGTTGACCCACACCAAATGATAAACAGGTCATCGATGTAACGTTTGAATAGGAGTATCCTTGGATCATGGAAAAAGTACAGTTTCCTCCTGTTTTGGAGACAAAATTTCAGTAGTTCCAATAATGTTTCAGTTGGCGGTCCAACATACGGATATTTTCAATAGTTCTGAAATTTTGTCTCCAGTACAGTTGAGTTGGATTATTATTTACAAACCTCAGGCACTGCAATGGGATCCAATGTGGCCCCATCCTATGCCAACTTATATATGGCACTATTTGAAGAGGAGGAAACTGTACTTTTCCATGATCCAAGGATACTCCTATTCAAGCGTTACATCGATGACCTGTTTATGATCTGGCGTGAGTCAACAGATGATTTGAAGTCCTGGTTCAATCTGTTGAACCACGAAAATTAATATTTAAAATTCAAGATGACATCAAGCGATGTGAGTGTAGACTTCTTGGACCTGAGGATTACCAGATCAGGATCTGGTTTGACCACAACACTATTCAGCAAGACCACAGATCGGAACTCCATACTGGACGCCACTAGTGGTCATCCTCCCAGTCTTAAAAAATCTCTTCCCATGTCACAGTTCAAGCGGGTGGTGAGGAATAATACCAACAATGACACCAAACTATTACAGCTTGAGGATATGTATTCAAAGTTTGCGGAAAGAGGTTACAAAGCGGCAAAGCTGAATCCGGCTTTAATTACCTGCAAGGATATGGATCAATCAGAGGCATTGACAAAGAAAGCTAAGCAACCACTGGAAAGGTTGGCCTTCTCTACAGAGTTTAATTTTGAAACACTGGAACTTCCAGGCATCATGCAAAAGAATTGGGACATTCTTACCACAGACAGAACATTGCCTTTCAATAACATGGAACCCCGATGATTGGCTAACGGAGGGGCGGATCAATTAAGGATCTGCTTTTGCGTGCTGATTTCAGACCTAACTATGTAACCAGAACATGGTTGGGCATCAATAGAAAACATAATTTATGCTTACCTGATAAATTTATTTCTCTTGTAGTGTATCCAGTCCACGGATCATCCATTACTTGTGGGATATTCTCCTTCCCAACAGGAAGTTGCAAGAGGATCACCCACAGCAGAGCTGCTATATAGCTCCTCCCCTCACTGCCATATCCAGTCATTCGACCGAAACAAGACGAGAAAGGAGAAACCATAGGGTGCAGTGGTGACTGTAGTTTAATTAAAATTTAGACCTGCCTTAAAAGGACAGGGCGGGCCGTGGACTGGATACACTACAAGAGAAATAAATTTATCAGGTAAGCATAAATTATGTTTTCTCTTAAGTGTATCCAGTCCACGGATCATCCATTACTTGTGGGATACCAATACCAAAGCTAAAGTACACGGATGATGGGAGGGACAAGGCAGGAACCACTGCCTGTAGAACCTCTCTCCCAAAAACAGCCTCCGAAGAAGCAAAAGTGTCAAATTTGTAAAATTTTGAAAAGGTGTGAAGCGAAGACCAAGTCGCAGCCTTGCAAATCTGTTCAACAGAGGCCTCATTTTTAAAGGCCCAGGTGGAAGCCACAGCTCTAGTAGAATGAGCTGTAATCCTTTCAGGGGGCTGCTGTCCAGCAGTCTCATAGGCTAAGCGTATTATGCTCCGAAGCCAAAAGGAGAGAGAGGTTGCAGAAGCTTTTTGACCTCTCCTCTGTCCAGAGTAAACAACAAACAGGGCAGATGTTTGACGAAAATCTTTAGTAGCCTGTAAGTAAAACTTCAAGGCACGGACTACGTCCAGATTATGCAAAAGACGTTCCTTCTTTGAAGAAGGATTAGGACACAATGATGGAACAACAATCTCTTGATTGATATTCCTGTTAGAAACCACCTTAGGTAAATACCCAGGTTTGGTACGCAGAACTACCTTGTCTGAATGAAAAATCAGATAAGAAGAATCACAATGTAAGGCAGATAACTCAGAGACTCTTCGAGTCAAGGAAATAGCCATCAAAAACAGAACTTTCCAAGATAAAAGTTTAATATCAATGGAATGAAGGGGTTCAAACGGAACTCCCTGAAGAACTTTAAGAACCAAGTTTAAGCTCCACGGGGGAGCAACAGTTTTAAACACAGGCTTAATCCTAACCAAAGCCTGACAAAATGCCTGGACGTCTGGAACTTCTGCCAGACGCTTGTGCAAAAGAATAGACAGAGCAGAGATCTGTCCTTTTAAAGAACTAGCTGATAAGCCTTTGTCCAAACCCTCTTGGAGAAAGGACAATATCCTAGGAATCCTAACCTTACTCCATGAGTAACTCTTGGATTCACACCAATAAAGATATTTACGCCATATCTTATGGTAGATTTTCCTGGTGACAGGCTTCCGAGCCTGTATTAAGGTATCAATGACTGACTCGGAGAAGCCACGCCTTGATAGAATCAAGCGTTCAATCTCCATGCAGTCAGTCTCAGAGAAATTAGATTTGGATGATTGAAAGGACCTTGTATTAGAAGGTCCTGCCTCAGAGGCAGAGTCCACGGTGGAAGAGATGACATGTCCACTAGGTCTGCATACCAGGTCCTGCGTGGCCACGCAGGCGCTATCAGAATCACAGATGCTCTCTCCTGTTTGATTTTGGCAATCAGTCGAGGGAGCAGAGGAAACGGTGGAAACACATAGGCCAGGTCGAAGAACCAAGGAGCTGCTAGAGCATCTATCAGCGTTGCTCCCGGGTCCCTGGACCTGGATCCGTAACAAGGAAGCTTGGCGTTCTGGCGAGACGCCATGAGATCCAGTTCTGGTTTGCCCCAACGATGGACCAGTTGAGCAAACACCTCCGGATGGAGTTCCCACTCCCCCGGATGAAAAGTCTGACGACTTAGAAAATCCGCCTCCCAGTTTTCTACGCCTGGGATGTGGATCGCTGACAGGTGGCAAGAGTGAGACTCTGCCCAGCGAATTATCTTTGAGACTTCTAACATCACTAGGGAACTCCAGGTTCCCCCTTGATGGTTGATGTAAGCCACAGTCGTGATGTTGTCCGACTGAAATCTGATGAACCTCAGTGTTGCTAACTGAGACCAAGCTAGAAGAGCCTTGAATATTGCTCTTAACTCCAGAATATTTATTGGGAGGAGTTTCTCCTCCTGAGTCCACGATCCCTGAGCCTTCAGGGAGTTCCAGACTGCGCCCCAACCTAGAAGGCTGGCATCTGTTGTTATAATCGTCCAATCTGGCCTGCGAAAAGGTCATACCCTTGGACAGATGGACCCGAGAAAGCCACCAGAGAAGAGAATCTCTGGTCTCTTGATCCAGATTTAGTAGAGGGGACAAATCTGAGTAATCCCCATTCCACTGACTTAGCATGCATAATTGCAGCGGTCTGAGATGCAGGCGCGCAAATGGCACTATGTCCATTGCAGCTACCATGTGAAGGTAGGCATCCTTTAAGTCCACTGTGGTCTGCAGGAAGAAGCTGGATGTCTGTGTCTAATTTTTGCTGTGCAAAAAAAACGCCAAAATAGGCCCCTCCCACTCATATTACAACAGTGGGAAGCCTCAGGGAACTGTTTCTAGGCAAAATTCAAGCCAGCCATGTGGAAAAAACTAGGCCCCAATAAGTTTTATCACCAAACATATGTAAAAAACTATTAAACATGCCAGCAAACGTTTTAAAATACACTTTTATAAGAGTATGTATCTCTATTAATAAGCCTGATACCAGTCGCTATCACTGCATTTAAGGCTTTACTTACATTACTTCGGTATCAGCAGCATTTTCTAGCAAATTCCATCCCTAGAAAAATATTTTAACTGCACATACCTTATTACAGGAAAACCTGCACGCTATTCCCCCTCTGAAGTTACCTCACTCCTCAGAATATGTGAGAACAGCAAAGGATCTTAGTTACTTCTGCTAAGATCATAGAAAACGCAGGCAGATTCTTCTTCTAAATACTGCCTGAGAAACAGTACACTCCGGTACCATTTAAAAATAACAAACTTTTGATTGAAGAAATAAACTAAGTATAAAACACCACAGTCCTCTTACGACCTCCATCTTAGTTGAGAGTTGCAAGAGAATGACTGGATATGGCAGTGAGGGGAGGAGCTATATAGCAGCTCTGCTGTGGGTGATCCTCTTGCAACTTCCTGTTGGGAAGGAGAATATCCCACAAGTAATGGATGATCCGTGGACTGGATACACTTAACAAGAGAAATGTCTGTTACCGTTGTAGTGGGTGCATTACCTGCAGTGGACTTTCAAAGTGCAAATTCTTCACACATCCATGGAGAAATAAAAAATATGAAATCAAGCATAGGGTCACTTGCACCACGAAATACGTGGTATATATGCTTCACTGTCCCTGTGGGCTATTCTACATTGGGAAAACCCAAGACGATCTATGCACCAGGATGGCCAACCATCGCTCTGGGATAAGATCAGCCTTGGGTACCGGGACATCTGATCAGCCTGTAGCGAGGCATTTTTTTCAAGATGCAGCATTCTGTGGCAGACATCAGATGTGTCATCATTGATCACATTCCCCCCTTGACGAGAGGGGGTGACAGGGGTCGGATACTCTTGCAGAGGAAGAGTAAATGGATACATACTCTGGACACCTTGGCCCCAAAAAGGTCTTAATGCTAAATTGGACCTACAATGTTTCCTTTAACCACATTGGGGTCATTTATACATGCCGATGCATTGGATCATGGCATTATATCTATGTGCATATTAACATATGATTGAGTATCTGTTAATGTATATTTTTTGTTCTGAATATGTGTCTGTATGAGACTATTTTGATCTATGTAACAGGGTTAGCCTTGTTTCTTCAGCAGTTCAATATCGCATTAGATCCACACTGGTTCCTTATAAATTCAGTTTAAATTATTTAGCATAGAATGCATGAAATTGTGCCTGATATGGAGCAAGGTTAGCCTGTCCAATAATTTTTCTTTATTCGCTATGCCATATGCATTATTAATTTAACTAACTGTACTAGTTCTAGTAGCTTCCATTCCTTGACATTCAATTTATAATTGGTCCTTTTGGTGCATGTTTTCATTTGCTCACCAACATAACTTAAAAACATGACTATGGTCCAAGATTGCTTGATCAGTTTTTCCTTTCTACTATTTGTAGTTTAGCCAGCTCACTTATTATATTGTATTTCACATGTATGTGTGTGTCAATTTTTAGTTGCCTGCATATGTTATCTTTGCAACGTTGTGCTGTATTGTTTTGATTTCCATTTTTAACTTTGACATTTGGCCTATGCAGGCATCCATAGTGCCCTTCACTCATGCGCAGAGGCTTCTGGGGTATGCTGTGGCTCTGCAAGCACTTTTGGCAGAGATGTCCATGGGGTGAGATGGTTTATAGTGTCGCGAGTAGAATTCTTTAATTTATATTGTATCTAAGGACGGGGGCAACCCCGAAAACGTTTATACCAATAAATGTTTGTTTGTTTAAATCCGGAGGAGTGCTTTTCCTGAAACCTGCATGACTGTTATTTGATTTGAAGAGCAGCACGGTGGTTGGAACTTTATAGTGTGCTGGGGATTTATATATATATATATATATATATATATATATATATATATATATATATATATATATATATATATATATATATATATATATATATATACAGGGAGTGCAGAATTATTAGGCAAATGAGTATTTTGACCACATCATCCTCTTTATGCATGTTGTCTTACTCCAAGCTGTATAGGCTCAAAAGCCTACTACCAATTAAGCATATTAGGTGATGTGCATCTCTGTAATGAGAAGGGGTGTGGTCTAATGACATCAACACCCTATATCAGGTGTGCATAATTATTAGGCAACTTCCTTTCCTTTGGCAAAATGGGTAAAAAGAAGGACTTGACAGGCTCAGAAAAGTCAAAAATAGTGAGATATCTTGCAGAGGGATGCAGCACTCTTAAAATTGCAAAGCTTCTGAAGCGTGATCATCGAACAATCAAGCGTTTCATTCAAAATAGTCAACAGGGTCGCCAGAAGCGTGTGGAAAAACCAAGGCGCAAAATAACTGCCCATGAACTGAGAAAAGTCAAGCGTGCAGCTGCCAAGATGCCACTTGCCACCAGTTTGGCCATATTTCAGAGCTGCAACATCACTGGAGTGCCCAAAAGCACAAGGTGTGCAATACTCAGAGCCATGGCCAAGGTAAGAAAGGCTGAAAGACGACCACCACTGAACAAGACACACAAGCTGAAACGTCAAGACTGGGCCAAGAAATATCTCAAGACTGATTTTTCTAAGGTTTTATGGACTGATGAAATGAGAGTGAGTCTTGATGGGCCAGATGGATGGGCCCATGGCTGGATTGGTAAAGGGCAGAGAGCTCCAGTCCGACTCAGACGCCAGCAAGGTGGAGGTGGAGTACTGGTTTGGGCTGGTATCATCAAAGATGAGCTTGTGGGGCCTTTTCGGGTTGAGGATGGAGTCAAGCTCAACTCCCAGTCCTACTGCCAGTTTCTGGAAGACACCTTCTTCAAGCAGTGGTGCAGGAAGAAGTCTGCATCCTTCAAGAAAAACATGATTTTCATGCAGGACAATGCTCCATCACACGCGTCCAAGTACTCCACAGCGTGGCTGGCAAGAAAGGGTATAAAAGAAGAAAATCTAATGACATGGCCTCCTTGTTCACCTGATCTGAACCCCATTGAGAACCTGTGGTCCATCATCAAATGTGAGATTTACAAGGAGGGAAAACAGTACACCTCTCTGAACAGTGTCTGGGAGGCTGTGGTTGCTGCTGCACGCAATGTTGATGGTGAACAGATCAAAACACTGACAGAATCCATGGATGGCAGGCTTTTGAGTGTCCTTGCAAAGAAAGGTGGCTATATTGGTCACTGATTTGTTTTTGTTTTGTTTTTGAATGTCAGAAATGTATATTTGTGAATGTTGAGATGTTATATTGGTTTCACTGGTAAAAATAAATAATTGAAATGGGTATATATTTGTTTTTTGTTAAGTTGCCTAATAATTATGCACAGTAATAGTCACCTGCACACACAGATATCCCCCTAAAATAGCTATAACTAAAAACAAACTAAAAACTACTTCCAAATCTATTCAGCTTTGATATTAATGAGTTTTCTGGGTTCATTGAGAACATGGTTGTTGTTCAATAATAAAATTAATCCTCAAAAATACAACTTGCCTAATAATTCTGCACTCCCTGTATATATATATATACACACACACATACACAATTGCATAGGTGTAGACATAAGCTTACCTAAGTGAAAGAAGTGTGGAATATAAAACATAATTTATGTAAGAACTTACCTGATAAATTCATTTCTTTCATATTAGCAAGAGTCCATGAGCTAGTGACGTATGGGATATACATTCCTACCAGGAGGGGCAAAGTTTCCCGAACCTCAAAATGCCTATAAATACACCCCTCACCACACCCACAAATCAGTTTAACGAATAGCCAAGAAGTGGGGTGATAAGAAAAAAGTGCGAAGCATAAATATAAGGAATTGGAATAATTGTGCTTTATACAAAAAAATCATAACCACCACAAAAAAGGGTGGGCCTCATGGACTCTTGCTAATATGAAAGAAATGAATTTATCAGGTAAGTTCTTACATAAATTATGTTTTCTTTCATGTAATTAGCAAGAGTCCATGAGCTAGTGACGTATGGGATAATGACTACCCAAGATGTGGATCTTCCACGCAAGAGTCACTAGAGAGGGAGGGATAAAATAAAGACAGCCAATTCCGCTGAAAAAAATCCACACCCAAAAATAAAGTTTAAATCTTATAAAGAAAAAAACTGAAAATCTAAGCAGAAGATTCAAACTGAAACAGTTGCCTGAAGTACTTTTCTACCAAAAACTGCTTCAGAAGAAGAAAACACATCAAAATGGTAGAATTTAGTAAAAGTATGCAAAGAAGACCAAGTTGCTGCTTTGCAAATCTGATCAACCGAAGCTTCATTCCTAAACGCCCAGGAAGTAGAAACTGACCTAGTAGAATGAGCTGTAATCCTTTGAGGCTGAGTTTTACCCGACTCGACATAAGCATGATGAATTAAAGATTTCAACCAAGATGCCAAAGAAATGGCAGAGGCCTTCTGACCTTTCCTAGAACCGGAAAAGATAACAAATAGACTAGAAGTCTTTCGGAATTTTTTAGTAGCTTCAACATAATATTTCAAAGCTCTAACTACATCCAAAGAATGCAATGATTTCTCCTTAGAATTCTTAGGATTAGGACATAATGAAGGAACCACAATTTCTCTACTAATGTTGTTAGAATTCACAACCTTAGGTAAAAATTTAAAAGAAGTTCGCAACACCGCCTTATCCTGATGAAAAATCAGAAAAGGAGACTCACAAGAAAGAGCAGATAATTCAGAAACTCTTCTGGCAGAAGAGATGGCCAAAAGGAACAAAACTTTCCAAGAAAGTAATTTAATGTCCAATGAATGCATAGGTTCAAATGGAGGAGCTTGAAGAGCCCCCAGAACCAAATTCAAACTCCAAGGAGGAGAAATTGACTTAATGACAGGTTTTATACGAACCAAAGATTGTACAAAACAATGAATATCAGGAAGATTAGCAATCTTTCTGTGAAAAAGAACAGAAAGAGCAGAGATTTGTCCTTTCAAGGAACTTGCAGACAAACCTTTATCCAAACCATCCTGAAGAAACTGTAAAATTCTCGGAATTCTAAAAGAATGCCAGGAAAAATGATGAGAAAGACACCAAGAAATATAAGTCTTCCAGACTCTATAATATATCTCCCTAGATACGGATTTACGAGCCTGTAACATAGTATTAATCACAGAGTCAGAGAAACCTCTTTGACTGAGAATCAAGCGTTCAATCTCCATACCTTTAAATTTAAGGATTTGAGATCCTGATGGAAAAAAGGACCTTGCGACAGAAGGTCTGGTCTTAACGGAAGAGTCCACGGTTGGCAAGAGGCCATCCGGACAAGATCCGCATACCAAAACCTGTGAGGCCATGCTGGAGCCACCAGCAGAACAAACGAGCATTCCTTCAGAATATTGGAGATTACTCTTGGAAGAAGAAGAACTAGAGGCGGAAAGATATAGGCAGGATGATACTTCCAAGGAAGTGACAATGCATCCACTGCTTCCGCTTGAGGATCCCTGGATCTGGACAGATACCTGGGAAGTTTCTTGTTTAGATGAGAGGCCATCAGATCTATTTCTGGAAGTCCCCACATTTGAACAATCTGAAGAAATACCTCTGGGTGAAGAGACCATTCGCCCGGATGTAACGTTTGGCGACTGAGATAATCCGCTTCCCAATTGTCTATACCTGGGATATGAACCGCAGAAACTAGACAGGAGCTGGATTCCGCCCAAACCAGAATTCGAGATACTTCTTTCATAGCCAGAGGACTGTGAGTCCCTCCTTGATGATTGATGTATGCCACAGTTGTGACATTGTCTGTCTGAAAACAAATGAACGATTCTCTCTTTAGAAGAGGCCATGACTGAAGAGCTCTGAAAATTGCACGGAGTTCCAAAATATTGATCGGTAATCTCACCTCCTGAGATTCCCAAACCCCTTGTGCTGTCAGAGACCCCCACACAGCTCCCCAAAGTGTAAGACTTGCATCTGTTGAAATTACAGTCCAGGTCGGAAGAACAAAAGAAGCCCCCTGAACTAAACGATGGTGATCTGTCCACCATGACAGAGAGTGTCGTACAATCGGTTTTAAAGATATTAATTGAGATATCTTTGTGTAATCCCTGCACCATTGGTTCAGCATACAGAGCTGAAGAGGTCGCATGTGAAAACGAGCAAAGGGGATCGCGTCCGATGCAGCAGTCATAAGACCTAGAATTTCCATGCATAAGGCTACCGAAGGGAATGATTGTGACTGAAGGTTTCGACAAGCTGATATCAATTTTAGACGTCTCTTGTCTGTCAAAGACAGAGTCATGGACACTGAATCTATCTGGAAACCTAAAAAGGTTACCCTTGTCTGAGGAATCAATGAACTTTTTGGTAAATTGGTCCTCCAACCATGATCTTGAAGAAACAACACAAGTCGATTCGTATGAGATTCTGCTAAATGTGAAGACTGAGCAAGTACCAAGATATCGTCCAAATAAGGAAATACCACAATACCCTGTTCTCTGATTACAGACAGAAGGGCACCGAGAACCTTTGTAAAAATTCTTGGAGCTGTTGCTAGGCCAAACGGCAGAGCCACAAACTGGTAATGCTTGTCTAGGAAAGAGAATCTCAGAAACTGATAGTGATCTGGATGAATCGGAATATGCAGATATGCATCCTGTAAATCTATTGTAGACATATAATGCCCTTGCTGAACAAAAGGCAGGATAGTCCTTACAGTTACCATTTTGAATGTTGGTATCCTTACATAACGATTCAATATTTTTAGATCCAGAACTGGTCTGAAGGAATTCTCCTTCTTTGGTACAATGAAGAGATTTGAATAAAACCCCAGCCCCTGTTCCAGAACTGGAACTGGCATAATTACTCCAGCCAACTCTAGATCTGAAACACATTTCAGAAATGCTTGAGCCTTCGCTGGGTTTACTGGGACACGGGAAAGAAAAAATCTCTTTGCAGGAGGCCTTATCTTGAAGCCAATTCTGTACCCTTCTGAAACAATGTTCTGAATCCAAAGATTGTGAACGGAATTGATCCAAATTTCTTTGAAAAAACGTAATCTGCCCCCTACCAGCTGAGCTGGAATGAGGGCCGCACCTTCATGTGGACTTAGGAGCTGGCTTAGGTTTTCTAAAAGGCTTGGATTTATTCCAGACTGGAGATGGTTTCCAAACTGATACTGCTCCCGAGGATGAAGGATCAGGCTTTTGTTCCTTGTTGTGACGAAAGGAACGAAAACGATTATTAGACCTAAATTTACCTTTAGATTTTTTATCCTGTGGTAAAAAAGTTCCTTTCCCTCCAGTAACAGTTGAGATAATTGAATCCAACTGAGAACCAAATAATTTATTACCCTGGAAAGAAAGGGAAAGCAGAGTAGACTTAGAAGACATATCAGCATTCCAAGTTTTAAGCCATAAAGCTCTTCTAGCTAAAATAGCTAGAGACATATACCTGACATCAACTCTAATGATATCAAAAATGGCATCACAAATAAAATTATTAGCATGTTGAAGAAGATTAATAATGCTATGAGAATTATGATCTGTTACTTGTTGCGCTAAAGCTTCTAACCAAAAAGTTGAAGCTGCAGCAACATCCGCTAAAGATAGCAGGTCTAAGAAGATTACCTGAACACAAGTAAGCTTTTCTTAGAAAGGATTCAATTTTCCTATCTAAAGGATCCTTAAAGGAAGTACCATCTGCCGTAGGAATAGTAGTACGCTTAGCAAGAGTAGAGACAGCCCCATCAACCTTAGGGATTTTGTCCCAAAACTCTAATCTGTCAGATGGCACAGGATATAATTGCTTAAAACGTTTAGAAGGAGTAAATGAATTACCCAAATTATTCCATTCCCTGGAAATTACTTCAGAAATAGCATCAGGGACAGGAAAAACTTCTGGAATAACTACAGGAGATTTAAAAACCTTATCTAAACGTTTAGATTTAGTATCAAGAGGACTAGAATCCTCAATTTCTAATGCAATTAGGACTTCTTTAAGTAAAGAACGAATAAATTCCATTTTAAACAAATATGAAGATTTATCAGCATCAACCTCTGAGACAGAATCCTCTGAACCAGAAGAACCATCATCAGAATGATGATGTTCATTTAAAAATTCATATGAAAAATTAGAAGTTTTAAAAGACTTTTTACGTTTACTAGAAGGAGGAATAACAGACATAGCCTTCTTAATGGATTTAGAAACAAAATCTCTTATGTTATCAGGAACACTCTGAGCATTAGATGTTGACGGAACAGCAACAGGTAATGTAACAGTACTAAAGGAAATATTATCTGCATTAACAAGTTTGTCATGACAATCAGTACAAACAACAGCTGGAGGAACAGATACCGTAAGTTTACAGCAGATACACTTAGCTTTGGTAGCTCCAGCACCAGGCAGCGATTTTCCAGAAGTATCTTCTGACTCAGTTTCAACCTGGGACATCTTGCAATATGTAATAGAAAAAACAACATATAAAGCAAAATTGATCAAATTCCTTAAATGACAGTTTCAGGAATGGGAAATAATGCCAGTGAACAAGCTTCTAGCAACCAGAAGCAAATAATGAGACTTAAATAATGTGGAGACAATAATGACGCCCATATTTTTTTAGCGCCAAAAAAGACGCCCACATTATTTGGCGCCTAAATGCTTTTGGCGGCAAAAATGACGCCACATCCGGAACGCCGACACTTTTGGCGCAAAAGAACGTCAAAAATGACGCAACTTCCGGAGACACGTATGATGCCGGAAACAGAAAAAAAAAATTTGCGCCAAAAAAGTCTGCGCCAAGAATGACGCAATAAAATGAAGCATTTTCAGCCCACGCGAGCCTAACAGCCCACAGGGAAAAAGTCAAATTTTAAGGTAAGAAAAAAATTGATTGATTCATATGCATTATCCCAAAAAATTAAACTGACTGTCTGAAATAAGGAATGTTGAACATCCTGAGTCAAGGCAAATAAATGTTTGAATACATATATTTAGAACTTTATAAAAAAGTGCCCAACCATAGCTTAGAGTGTCACAGAAAATAAGACTTACTTACCCCAGGACACTCATCTACATGTTGTAGAAAGCCAAACCAGTACTGAAACGAAAATCAGTAGAGGTAATGGTATATATATATATAAGAGTATATCGTCGATCTGAAAAGGGAGGTAAGAGATGAATCTCTACGACCGATAACAGAGAACCTATGAAATAGACCCCGTAGAAGGAGGTCATTGAATTCAAATAGGCAATACTCTCTTCACATCCCTCTGACATTCACTGCACGCTGAGAGGAAAACCGGGCTCCAACCTGCTGCGGAGCGCATATCAACGTAGAATCTAGCACAAACTTACTTCACCACCTCCATAGGAGGCAAAGTTTGTAAAACTGATTTGTGGGTGTGGTGAGGGGTGTATTTATAGGCATTTTGAGGTTTGGGAAACTTTGCCCCTCCTGGTAGGAATGTATATCCCATACGTCACTAGCTCATGGACTCTTGCTAATTACATGAAAGAAATGTAATTGACCATATGAAAGACAATTTCAAACAGTTTTGATAATGTGTCAAGAATCCAGTCAGCATTTAAAGTGTTGAAGTGCATTATCATTTTCATGTTTTGTTTTCTGAAGTTGCCTCTGATAATCTTGTTTTTTTAAGGTTTTGGATGGAGTGGTCAGGTTGGGTGAAATGGTGAACAACAGGAGTGCACCATTTCACCCATTTGTCCCTAGGCTGGGGTTAGATACAACAGTTTGCCAAATTCCTGTTGAGTCTGTTTAGGGAATGTTTTTATTAGTTTTCTTAGTTACAGGGAAGAGCAATTCCCAGGAGTAATGGATTGTAGACTCCCGTATAAAAGAAAGAAGAAAAAAAAAAAATGATAGATTTTATATATATATATATATATATATATATATATATATATACACATACATACATACATACATACATACATACACACACACACACACCACACAGAAACCATATATAATCAAATCTTGTAAGGTCCCCTAACATTTTTAAGAGACCTCCCCAGTTTAAGAAGCACTGCCTAAGGCTACATAAAAATTGGACATAAAGATGAAGGGTATAAGTGGTATGGGAATCTCCAATCTTGGTGTAGGTAGAAACACTCCCTGAATAAACAATACGGTATAACCTGCACATACGTAAAACAGGCGACACTACCTGGAGTGTGGATTAACAGTGAAATATAAATCCTGCTATTTAAACATTCAAATGTTACAGTCTTCAAAAGTGTTGCATAACTCTACTAATGAGAAGACCCCGCAACAGAAGTGGACATAGTGTGTATGTTGGGAGAAAATGGATTAAAAATAAAGAATGAAGATAGTGTATGCATTTCATGGGGATTAAAATCAAACACATTCTGTTGCTCTAGAGAAGAAAATGGGACTGTGGATGATGTAGAATACAAACAGTAATGGTACATCAATCATAGAAAATCAATAAAAGTTTAAAGCTATTTTATACTCTATGGAAATCTATTTTACTTTATTTTATAAGATCCTTGTGTATTATTATTAGTTATTTGTAGAGCCCCAACTGATTCTACAGAGGTATTTTAAAGTGTAATGGTTTCTTAAGAAATATGACATGTGTGACTACAAAACACTATTTAAATATTGTATATAGAGAAGAAATGTATGGATTACTTGTGATGTCCTATCTTCCAGTTAGGCTTCTGTCCTCATAAATGGTGATCTCAATCTGAAATTGGTGGATGTAAAGGAAATCTGCCACATTTGAACGAACCCGATAACAAAAAAAATAATAAAATAATAATAATAATAATAATAATAATAATAATAATAATAATAATAATAATAATAATAATAATAATAATAATAATAATAATAATAATAATAATAATAATAATAATAATAATAATAATAATAATAATAATAATAATAATAATAATAATAATAACAACAACAACAACAACAATAATATAGGATCCTCTTACTTTAGAAAATGTTGGTATCACATCCTTTATATATTTTAGCTGACCCTGCAACATTCTATTTCATAACTGTTAAACCAGTGCAAGAGTGTATCCCTGGTAGCAAAACCACCGCAGATAAACATTTATTTTATATTTAACTTTTGCAATGCATTTTTTAACTTCTGACATATGAAATTACAAAAATAGTAATATTCTTTTAAAGTAAAATTCTCATTTTGATTCAAAGTAACCCAACCTGCAAACAAACGCAAATTTTATAAGAGAATTTCTATTTCCCTGGTGGAATTATCTAAAGCCACTTTTTACCCTGAAAACAGGGTCTCTCGTCATGGGGCGCATACTGAATTTTTGTATGTTATGAGCACAATAAAATTTGTATTTTAAAAATCTTACAAAACGAATAATTGAATCATTCACACAAAAATACACAGGAAAAATTTGTATTGTTAAGGTGCATCACAAATCGTAACAAATTTTATTAAAAAAATAAATAAAAAACGTAAAATTTGTATGTAAATTATACAGGAATAAATGGTAGTAAATATGCACAGCGTAAATAGTTATTGAAGTACACTGGATGTGCAAAAAAAATAAGTACAAATTTCTGTGTTTTTTTTAAGTAAAAAATACAAAGAGTATTTGGGTTTTTTTTTGTACAGTGGGCTGAACATTGGCGTATATGAAATTGTCCAATCCCAGCATAATTCTGTAAAGATATTCACACTACAAATCTCAGTTTTTTGTCGTAAACTAAAAGGTGAGCTTTTCTCAAAGCACTTAAAATACTTATAACCCTAATAGAAAAATACATGTATACGAAAATATAGGCGACTGTAAGATGCTTTACGCAGAAAGCAGCGTAATGTGATTTATATAGGTTGCATGATTTATTTTTTTAAGTGCGCCCACTGATCACCGCTAACTTTGACTACGGAGCCACCAAGCTCCATAACTTTCAATAGGAGACATCTTGCCACTTGCAGGGACTGCCACTTTTTTTTTACAATAATTCCACCAGGGCAGCCCCTGTGAGGATTGTCGGGAAAAACCACGTCTGATCTGGCTAAGTTTAGATCATCGAGCCCTCAATGTTTGGGTCTGTATTGCAAGAAGAGCCCTTCACTGCACTACAGCACTCTGGAAAATACCACTTTTAAATGATGATAAAAACCCATAAATTATGCTTACCTGATCATTTCATTTTCTTCCTAATGGGAAAGAGTCCATAACCGCATTCATTACTTTTGGGAAAACCATACCCAAGCTAAAGAGAACACTGAATGCCAAAACGGGACGGTATAATAGGCGGCCCATTCTGAGGGCACCAGGCCTGAACCTCTACCCAATAAAAAAATCCTGCTTCGTCCAAAGTCGAGAAATCCCTCTAAAAAAAAAAAAAGGAAAAGCCCCAGTGACACTGAACCGCAGCTAGTCCAGAGCCAAATCAGAGACCGCAAAAACGGACTCGACTGGGCCGACAGGCCTCCAAGAGACACCGTCGCCCAAGAGACGGTCCCCCACCACTCATCCCTCACAAATGAAGGGAAACCCAGCTGAAATCCTCAAGGGGACAAGGCAAAGGAGGACCAAGAAAACTGCAAGGTCCCTGAACACAAGAAAAAACACCTCCAAGAGTGGGTCCCGCTCACAGAGACCCGAATGGACGCAAACAGGGAAGAAGGCTACGCCTATACCAAGCGAAACCCGTGATAATCCTGGGCACGGAGACAGAAAAGACGTCTCCTCAACATCCTGCAAGCATGGAATGCAACTAAAGAGGCAAAATCCTCCCAGCACCAGTCCATAGAATACTAAAAGATTCGACAGTGAAAGCGTGTATTAGACCCAGGCGAAACCCCAAGTTTGAAAACACAGAGTCCATAACAGGACGGCCCAGAGGGAGCTTGCAAGGATAAGAAGCAGTCACCAAGAAGACAGACTGCATAAAACAGCCCCTCGACAGAGGGCACACTCCAGGCAACCTAAGCCGCCGGACCTACTCACAGGTCCCTAGAAAGGAGAACACAAAGCCTCCACCGAGGCCCCCCAAGAAGGAGAGTATACCCTCAGAACCAAAAGGAAGAGTAAACCCTCTCCTGTCAAAGGAGCAAGGAGAAAAGAAATTTAGCTCCTAGTAGACTGAGCTATCAGGATAGACTCAATAAGCTCACGCATCCAGAAGAGACTGTGACCCTTAGACCGCTCAGGCATCCTGATCTGTAGACCCACACCCAGCTGGACCAACCCAGCCACAGGGGTCCCATACAGGGAACAAAATAATCCCAAAACCGGTACAGGAACGAGCGTAAAGATGGCACAGCCATCTCCCCAGAGAACAAGTACAACCTGACTCTGAAAACAGACAAGGCCATAGACAGAGAGATCTATCCAAATAAGGCCCCACAGTCTGACTTGGAGCCAGTAAGACCCCAGGTGGAACCAATCCCACCCTCCACTTCCCGACCAGGAGAAGCCCTAAGAAAAAGGACTGTCCTTAAGGCCCAAAGCCACCGGCTAATAGGGAAGAAAAATCCCCAACACACATATCCTAGAAAAGGACCCCCCATACAAGTAGCTCGCCAAACAGAGGCACAGCCAACCCATTCCCTGCAGAGATTCCACAAGTACACTGGCGAACTGACCAGGGGAATGCAACCCTAAGGCGCACCAGAAATTGGAAACCAACGCCAGCAGCTGGGTATAAACCCACCACCCTCGAGGCGCCAGCCACACAGCTAATCCCTAGATGACATGGGATACTCTATTGTGAAGAGTAATAAATACTCCTAAAACCCGGTCAGGTAGATGGAGCAAGGGCATAGCCCAAGTTCCGACTACCGTGGAACACCCAGACCAGCCCTGAGATTTACAACAAAAAAATGGGTCAGGAAAAAGGAGCGAAGCGCCAGAAAACAGAAGTCTCAGGGAGAAAAAAAGGTCCGGGCTTCTAATAGTTCAGGCAACCTTAACCTAGAACTAAACACCCCAATTGTCCAAAAAGCCAGACAAAAGGGAAATGGACGCATATCCAGTGAATCCGGATAGTGAGGAGAAAACGAAAGTCCCGCCCAAAGGAAGGAACCACCCCTAGCCAAAGCTCCAAGGAGCAGGGCTAGAAGTCGTATGGAGGGACTTCTCAAAAAGCCTCAGGACAACAGAAGGGATACCTCGAAGTCCACAAAACCCTACTAGTACGGCTATTCTCCCCATCACCTCCACACAGGGAGAGGACACAGGGAAGAGGAAGGCGCTAAACCTTCCCAGCTCCGGGGAAACCCGAGCTAAACAAAGTCCCCGCAGGGATCAACCATCATCTGGGACGCAGATCCCTAAAAGGATATCCAACTCAGCCGGAGACATGGAAGGAGATCCAAAAGTCTCATAACTCAGTCAGACCCTACACATCCAAGAGTAAAAGCTGTATCTAGATACGGTACAAAAACGGCTTACACACACCCTTCAAGGTGCCAAGAGCTGGACAGCGATCTATAGCTGTAGGATCAAGTCCCATCAGGACCATCCAGGGGCCTAAAACTGAAGGCCAAACCACTCAAACAGCGGTAACGGGCCTAAGCCCGCCAACCCTCCCCCACATGGAGGAGGAACTCTCGGTTCTGATGAAATCAGATGTCAGATAGAATGACGCAGCGGAACACTCCCCCACCCCGTGACATCTATAACTGGAGGCTATAAGGACTGAGACCATCCTTCCTGTCTCATGAACCCACAGGTTCCTCTCGAATGCTTTAGTGGAACATGAAAATAATGATAACCTGAGCACTCAGCGCTTCTACCGAACCAGCTCAGCAGAAAACGGCAAACCTGACAGGACCAGCCTGTACCAGGGGTCCTAACCAGCAAGCTGCATAAACTTTCCCTCATAGGGGAAAAAGAAACAGATCCTTTTAAACATAGGACTAACATATCCAAACAACTTCCGCAGAAGTAATAAAGAGTATCAATCCCAGAAGGTTCCCGAAGGAAACGAAAAACAAATAAAAAAGACATCCATTGGATACAAAATAAAAGGTAATCCGAAGGTTAACGCCCAAAAAAGACACAGGCCTACCCGTAGGACCAGCCAAACGGAGCTCCATCTCACATAAACTGGGAAATAACTCAAAGACAATAGAAGATTACCTCATCCCCATATGTCTAACAAGTTGTACCATTCGGACCATCAGACTGAAAATTCCCCATATCTATGAACTATAGGGTCATTCAGTGACTCAGATTTCTGTCTGAGCAACACGCGAAGGTGTGCAATCCAGTACCGAAAGGCACAACACTCCGGAACAGAACCCTCAGGATACTGCGGAGGCCCACCCCAAGGCAGAATACCCGGGACAATAGGGCACAAGCACATTCTCAAAGAAACGCCTGGACTCTGCAGACGAGCCAGCGCAAACATTATCTGAAGGCGAAAACACACCACCCTGCGTGGAGGAGCCATAAACTGGGTTACCTGCATGTGTAGGAGGAAGAATTGGTAGGGAACTCGCACCCTGGGAGACAGGACCCCCAGAGACGGACGGCTCAGCGGATCCCCGATTCACCGAGCCCGAGAAACTGGGTGCTCTCATATGACATATGGAACAAGAGTGATTGACAGGAGTCAACGAGGCTAAACCGGATGCTTTACTGAACACAGAATCGGATATTATAATCGTCTCGGTATCAGAATCGAGCACAGTCTCAGCATTAGAATCCCCCATAACTATAAAGAGGATATATCAATATGGACTATAAACAGTAAAAAACAAAAACGGCACCCGACACCACCAATGGCTGGGGCCCTCACCACCTCCTATGACAGACCCCTGCGGACTAGAATCTCAGTCGCCACACGGTCAGGAATGCGGAAGTGTGAAACAGAGCATAACCACAGCCGGACACAGGGTGAACCGCACAGTCCAAAAAGCACGCCCAGCCAAAAGTCTGCGTCACTTCCAAAGGCCTCAAAGTTCCAAACCACAAGCACATAAACCTCACACATAAGCAGGTGGAATCACATAAACAGGATTATAAACCCCCCTGTCCAATAACCCCCCTCAGGAGATATTAACCCTTGATTCCAAGATCTAACAGAGACTCACTGAGACCCTTATGTTATAAGTTAAACCCGCGAGGAGCTAAGCCTCACGGGAAACATTCACGTTACAGTACATTGAATAAAGTAAAATGAAACTATCTTACCAGAATCAACGCTGTGGAACAGGAACACGGCCTTTCAAGTGTGACAAATAGTAGCATCACCTCCGCCATTGACTTGAGAGAAGAAAGCAGGCAGCGGAGCAAAGTTAGACAACGCTGATTGCTTGAGAAACTGTTAATATGAGTCAGGATGGTTTCGCAGAAAGAAACTTCCTGCATCTGCGGACTCTAACTTTCATCCAGGCCCTCACTGAGAGACTGACAGGACTACTTAAAACTCCTGTCCCATGCCGAAGAGTACTACCCTCCATAAGAGACAAAAAACAAATTAACAATTCTGACACGTCTCTGCCAACCTCCTGGGACGAAAGGCAAAGAATGACTGGGGGATGAGGGGAGTGGGAGGAGTATTTAAGCCTTTGGCTGGGGTGTTTATTTTCCTCCTCCTGGTGGCCAGGTTCTTATTTCCCAAAAGTAATAAATGCGGCTGTGGACTCTTTCCCATTAGGAAGAAAAACAAAAAAAAAAAAAACACGCACATTTAGCAACAGTCCTTGTAGACATTTTAACACCAAAAGGATACAACCCGGAGGCCTCTATCTATGGGGTCAGTTATTAGCAGACCCGTAGGGACATAGATCTTCTCATTCTGCTCTTGGATGTATTTGGCAATTCTCTTTAGAACCTGCAGTGTGCAGAAAAAAAGGGGGGGGGGTGGAAGAACAGAGTGAGTGAAAGAGGTAAACACAAGTGATAAGTAAAAAGGGATACTAAAAACTTTTTTTTTTTATTTCATAATTCGGATAGAGCATGCAATTTTGAGCAACTTTCTAATTTAATCGCAAGAGAACAAAGAAATATCGATAATTGGAATAAATGATAAAGTTGCTTAAAAATTGCATTCTCTCTCCGAATTATAGAACAAATTTCGGTTTAGTATCCCTTTATTAAACACATAAACCAAGAAAAATGTCTTAATTTCATGCATTCAATAGCTATTCGATAACCTTGTAGCAGTTCAGCACTAAATAATTTAAATCAATCAATTTTGTAAAATTAGAAAGTAGGGGGTTGAGAGATTGTATACAATATGAGCCAGCCACACAACTATTTTAATAACCGATAAAAGGTTTTATTTATAAATGCAAAATAGTACAAGTTTCTAGCTGGAAGTATAAATTTAGGTCAGACACTGAAGCACTGAGAGTTGCATCAAGTTCTAGCTTAAAGGGACACTGAACCCAATTTTTTTCTTTTGTGATTCAGATAGAGCATACAATTTGCAAGAATGTAAGTTTAGATGCTGGCCCATTTTTGGTGAACAAACTGGGTTGTTCTTGATGATTGGTGGATAAATTCACCCACCAATAAAAAAAGTGCTGTCCAGAGTCTGAACCACAAAATAGCTTAGATGCCCTTTTTCAAATAAAGAAAGCAAGAGAACGAAGAAAAATTGATAATAGGTGTAAATTAAAAAGTTGCTGAAAAATTGCATGCTCTATCAGAATCACGAAAGAAAAAAATTGGGTTCAGTATCCCTTTAAAGGAACATTTAAAGGGATATTAAACATTGTTCCTTTTATAAAATACAAATATGTTAAATCAAAGTAAATATAAAATTGTGTAAAAAAAAAAACAAACAAAAAACCCCATGCAATTTCCTTGTTTTTTGCAAAATGAACACTTAGAAATTCTCAGTGTAGCCCTGCCTCCAGTGAGATAAGGGAGCCGACATGTTTAAAACATAGGTTACTGTCCCCCTGTTATCTAGTATATTCACTTTATAGTAAACCAGCTCATGTTACTCTAGAAGTATAATGACATCCGGGTAGATCACTGGTTTTCAACCCTGTTCTCATGCCTCCCTAATAAGTCAGATTTTGAGGATATCTGAAGTGAAGTGGAGCACATGTGAAATAATCAGCTGATTAGTGAACATTGTTATTTTACCTGCTCTCACCCAAGGTAATCCTGAAAATCTGGCCTGTAGAAGAGGCCTGAGAACAGGTTTGAAAACCAGTGGGCTAGATAAACCTTCCTGCAGAGTTCAAATGTCCATTTGTAGGGATGTGAGAAGAAGTAATTATAAAAATGATGAGAAAAAAAAAAAAAAAAAAAAAAAGGGTAAAAATCTATTTTAAAATGCCGAAATATATATTGCAATGATTTCTATTAAGAGCTCGATTTATCAATCAAGGGCGGACAGGGGCGTACATATTTCTCCCTGTAATGCCCCCTGCCCGCGCACAGCCCATCACACGTGGGCAGGAGCTGTCAATCTTCCCAGTCGGACGAGACAGGGGAGATTAAAATTCTCCACCTAAGAGGTGGAGAAGAGGGTAGGGAAGCAGCGTTCTGAGGACCACTGCTGCTTGATAAATCCTGATGTCAGGTTCTCTTGTGAGAACCTGCCGTCGAAAGAAGAACGGCTTGATAAGGGTTTTTTTACTACATCAAAAACAGCCCGTTTAACATCCCTTTAAAATTCAGAGTAGGTGTAATTGTAATGTGTCATGTGTTGACTGTGCAGTTCTATTTAATGGTCCTTTAAAGATGACAGAGAATAAATATTAGCTTTTGTTGCTAAAAATACTTGGGGCCACAAACAAAGGACAATTCACTGTGGATACCATTACTTTCTTGGGGAGTTGGAAAAACAAGCAAATTTTTCAGCAAATCTCAAATGTCTACCTGTTCATTTACTGGAGTTTTAAGGGACAGTCTACACCAAAATTGTTATTTAAAAAAAAAAAAAAAAAAAAAAATAGCAAACGCCTTTACTACCTATAAGCTATTAGAGAGATTATCAGAAACCACATTTTTATGCTTACTTGAATGTCAACATCTCATGTAGTAGAGTATACAAAAATCTTTAAATCCCGGAGCAAAAAAAAAAAAAAAAAAATCGGAAACACAGTGAGGACAGATACCCTTAGAAACAAGAGCAGCATTGTGCTGATTAGAATGCATAAGATGATCCCTACATGATTTGCAAAGCTGAGCAGGGGGACTGCATCAACCAGCTTGCAAAAAAAAAAAAAAAAAAAAAAAAAAAAAACACTTTATATTAATAGGAAAAAAAAAAAATGTTTTAGTATAATGTTGAGCCAACAGGAGAAGACTAGGGAACGGTCCCTACAACAGGCCTGTGACTAACTACCATAGGGTGTTCTTTTGCCACTGCCCATACTCTAAAGTCATCCCTATGTCCAGACAGTAGCCCTCTGAGGGGAAACTTGGCCTCAAACCAGTCTGAGTACCCTTCTCACAAACACCTGGAGCACCTTCTTTCTTCACCTTCCTCCCGCTAAGGCAAAGACAAGATTAGTTTCCACTAAGGTGGGATGGGTTTTAAGGGCTCTTGGAATCTTTGCCTCCTCCTAGTGGCAAGAAGTATAATTCCCAGGCGTTATGGATCATGGACTCTCAACACCTTTATGAAAGAAAGTATCTGTCCTCAATTGGCTTCCGCAGGGATCAAATAAGAACACACTAAGCTATTGGTATTTTGCTAACATAATGACTGTGGCTAGCTTTGTCTACCCCAGTACAAGTCCAGATAGTCTTCTCCAGATAAGGAAAGTGGTGGGTGGAGTTTGGCTATTGAAAAACATTTTCAATAAACAAAAAGGTTGTAATACCTTTTGTAAATTTTATAAATTACAAGTTGTTTTCTGTTCCTTTAAAAGGGACAGTGTACCATCAATTTATCCTCTAATGTTCTACCATTGATCCCATTTTACTTGCTGGAGTGTAATTAAATTGTTTACAAAAAACTCCTTTACCTTTATTTTGTCAATTAAAATAGCGGATTCCACCTATACACAAAATTCCAATATCCTTTAATATTTGCTATAAAAAAAAACAACACAACAAGCGAATAAAAGAAATTACACTTCCAGTGGTGAGTTGGCTCGATATGTAATAAAATGTTAATTTTCAATTATTCTCTCAAAATAATGGGCTTGACTATAAAGACAGAGATAAGATAAGGAAGCATGTCTGTGTGTAAAAAGTGATAAGATAAGTACGTATTATCTCCCTACAAGTTTAACCCATTTTAATAGGTTCTGGTTTCAAACAGCAAAAATAAACTTAAAGGAACAATTTCCTATACATTGCAAACACAGTTTACAGTACACTATGTCCCTTTAATCTTATCACAGAAATACAGGACATGTGTTAGCTCAGAATCCTATACTTGATGAGAGAGAATAGTTAACAGACTCTGGACGGCCTTAAAATGGATAAATAAATCTAAGATCAGTCTGTACGTGGCAAAGCGTATATCATAGGAGCTGCTGAAAGGTCTCAATTCATTCTACTAAAGCCCTCATCTAAACACAGCTGACCAGGGATTTAGAAGAAAAAAAAAGTCTCACTTAATATCCGCAGCCTGCTTTAATTTTCAGCCAACAACATTTATCCCTGAACTTCAGCTAGTGAAAAACATATTCAAACCAACATTTATTGAAGGGAGATCAATCGCTACTAATCTATGTTGAGTGTCAAAAAGATGCCTGGCCTACTTACTTTTTCGTAGTGGGTCTCCATGCACAGAAATATGGTGTAGGCGGTGAGGCAAGCTAAGCAGCCTTCAAGGTAGGACTGTCCCCCCAGTTTCTCTGCCTCAGCATACAGGTTATTTAGTGTCCGCACCGTCTCTTCAAACTGCTGCCGGTCAATCTGTGAACAGAGAGTAAGAATAAGACGGTTCACGTTATGTTTTTTTCTCTCTCACTATAATATGATAAAAGTTGGCAAAATATTTTAGGGAGGAATAATTCAAAAGCAATTACAGATAAGTAAATCACAATAAAGAGAAATTAAACTCAAAATATTATAATTTCCCCATAAAATGTTCAATTAAGCTTAGTAAAATGACAAATTTGTTTTTGTTTTCTTTGCCTGTAATTAATCACTAAAATCACAGTTTTTCCAATTTCCCCTAGAGAGGCTGTGGTACACTCTGGATGATTCAGAAACTTGACACTACAAGATGCTAAAACCATGAATAATGCACCAGTTGAAACTCATTTATATATGTCCCTAAATGGACACAGCAATAGAGATTGGATAAACAATACTCAATAGACTATACTTTTTAAGAGGTATGTCCCCTGCATTGCAAAACAATCTAAATTCAGTTTTAAATATTTTAAATCTGTATGCAGTTTATTTGCAAGGTTGTTAATTGCAGATATATAGCAAGCCAAGACAAAATGTAGGGACTGGGAGATTTCACACGTGTTAGAAATCTTTTGGTATATAAAAACAAAACAAAATAACAAACAAAACCACACACACACAGATATGGGTAAAATGTATGTACTGTGTTTCCATTAACTCGAATAATATTGCCCAACTTATCTAATTTTCAGGAGGGCCAGGACAGATTTTCTAGGCACCACAAGCACACAAGCTACTGGAGTCCTGCACATCAAAATGGCATTAATGTCTCTATCATACAATGTGTAATAGGCTGAATCAGCAATACTATGGAAACTTACACCGATTTGTAGCTTTTTATTGTCAAGACAGCATTAACCATTTGCTAATCACTACCCTAATCTATAAATGGGGAAACATGTCCAAGGTAGCGCATAATAGTGCTATATTTAGAATTGTGACAACGTAGAAGGTATCAATGAACTCACATAGAGACCTTACCATATGAGCTATTTTACTAGCATAACAAGGGGGAACTGGGGTCCCCAAGCTTAGAATCCTGACTATATGCTTGCTTCTGTAATGGTCACTTATAGGAATGAAACCATCTATGTAGAGTTTTGTTTTATTCATGCAAAGAAAAACACCAAAGACATGGGCTTATACAGGCTGATGCGGACACAAACATGGTCTGACGCGGGCACATTTAAATCACTGTCCTCAATAGAAACAGCAATAAATGTGCAAAATGCAGCAGACCACCTTTGTTTTAACTGCATTGTAAAGGTTTCATCATCCAACTATGCCCTCATAAGAGATGGAGGAAACAAACATCAGAACTGAACTAGAGGTCAGATAATTGTGTATATAATGTAGATAATGACATTTTCAGACTATAAAGTTATGTCTCTTAAACTCTCTGTAGTGGGTGCTTGGTGCATATTGTGCAACAATAAATAGTAAACACTACATTTTCAGGTGCTGCTTTGTGCCGTCTTATTCTTTGTGTCGCTAAATCACCTAATTTACTATGCTTTTTTTTACTTTACTATCCCATTAAAGTGAAAATTAGTAAATTGAAAAAGGTGTTCAAAAGTCCATGTTCTGTTATTAAATTTGCTTCATTCTCTAGGCATCCTTTGCTGAAGGAGCATCAATGTGCTACTGGGAGCTAGCTGAGAACACTGGGTGGGCCAACAATCAGCAGCTATCTTCCAGCACTGCATTCCTGCTTCTGAGCCTACCTAGCTATGCTTTTTAATGGCGAAATAAAAGAGCAAAGCAAATTTGATAACAGAAAAAAAATTGAAAAAGTGGTTTATAATTGCATGAACTAGCTGAATCACAAAAGTATAGTAATTCTGTCCCTTTAATAAAAAAATACATGACTGCATATTTACTTCTTGCATTGGCCACCACTATAGGTCTTTTCCCCCCATAAAACATGGTGATGTGGAAGAGACAAAGTGATATAATCTTAAAAGTCCCTTGATTTAAAAAGAAAAAACAGAATTTATGTTTACCTGATAAATTACTTTCTCCAACGGTGTGTCCGGTCCACGGCGTCATCCTTACTTGTGGGATATTCTCTTCCCCAACAGGAAATGGCAAAGAGCCCAGCAAAGCTGGTCACATGATCCCTCCTAGGCTCCGCCTACCCCAGTCATTCGACCGACGTTAAGGAGGAATATTTGCATAGGAGAAACCATATGTTACCGTGGTGACTGTAGTTAAAGAAAATAAATTATCAGACCTGATTAAAAAAACCAGGGCGGGCCGTGGACCGCACACACCGTTGGAGAAAGTAATTTATCAGGTAAACATAAATTCTGTTTTCTCCAACATAGGTGTGTCCGGTCCACGGCGTCATCCTTACTTGTGGGAACCAATACCAAAGCTTTAGGACACGGATGAAGGGAGGGAGCAAATCAGGTCACCTAAATGGAAGGCACCACGGCTTGCAAAACCTTTCTCCCAAAAATAGCCTCAGAAGAAGCAAAAGTATCAAATTTGTAAAATTTAGAAAAAGTGTGCAGTGAAGACCAAGTCGCTGCCTTACATATCTGATCAACAGAAGCCTCGTTCTTGAAGGCCCATGTGGAAGCCACAGCCCTAGTGGAGTGAGCTGTGATTCTTTCAGGAGGCTGCCGTCCGGCAGTCTCATAAGACAATCGGATAATGCTTTTAATCCAGAAGGAGAGAGAGGTAGAAGTTGCTTTTTGACCTCTCCGTTTACCAGAATAAACAACAAACAAAGACAAAGTTTGTCTGAAATCCTTAGTAGCTGCTAAGTAAAATTTGAGAGCACGAACTACATCCAAGTTGTGCAACAAACGTTCCTTCTTTGAAACTGGATTAGGACACAAAGAAGGCACAACTATCTCCTGGTTAATGTTTTTGTTAGAAACAACTTTTGGAAGAAAACCAGGTTTAGTACGCAAAACCACCTTATCTGCATGGAACACCAGATAAGGAGGAGAACACTGCAGAGCAGATAATTCTGAAACTCTTCTAGCAGAAGAAATTGCAACCAAAAACAAAACTTTCCAAGATAATAACTTAATATCAACGGAATGTAAGGGTTCAAACGGAACCCCCTGAAGAACTGAAAGAACTAGGTTGAGACTCCAAGGAGGAGTCAAAATTTTGTAAACAGGCTTGATTCTAACCAGAGCCTGAACAAAGGCTAGAACATCTGGCACAGCTGCCAGCTTTTTATGAAGTAACACAGACAAGGCAGAAATCTGTCCCATCAAGGAACTTGCAGATAATCCTTTTTCCAATCCTTCTCGAAGGAAGGATAGACTCTTAGGAATCTTAACCTTGTCCCAAGGGAATCCTGCAGATTCACACCAACAGATATACCAAATTATGTGGTAATTTTTCTGGTTACAGGCTTTCAGGCCTGAACAAGAGTATTAATAACAGAATCTGAGAACCCTCGCTTTGATAAGATCAAGCGTTCAATCTCCAAGCAGTCAGCTGGAGTGGGTCGAACGGACCTAGAACAAGAAGGTCTCGTCTCAAAGGTAGCTTCCATGGTGGAGCCGATGACATATTCACCAGATCTGCCTACCAAGTCCTGCGTGGCCACGCAGGAGCTATCAAAATCACAGACGCCCTCTCCTGATTGATCCTGGCTACCAGCCTGGGGATGAGAGGAAACGGCGGGAACACATAAGCTAGTTTGAAGGTCCAAGGTGCTACTAGTGCATCCACTAGAGCCGCCTTGGGATCCCTGGATCTGTACCCGTAGTAAGGAACTCTGAAGTTCTGACGAGAGGCCATCAGATCCATGTCTGGAATGCCCCACGGTTGAGTAACTTGGGCAAAGATTTCCGGATGGAGTTCCCACTCCCCCGGATGCAATGTCTAACGACTCAGAAAATCCGCTTCCCAATTTTCCACTCCTGGGATGTGGATAGCAGACAGGTGGCAGGAGTGAGACTCCGCCCATAGAATGATTTTGGTCACTTCTTCCATCGCTAGGGAACTCCTTGTTCCCCCCTGATGGTTGATGTATGAACTTGGCCCTCGCTAGCTGAGGCCAAGCTTTGAGAGCATTGAATATCGCTCTCAGTTCCAGAATATTTATCGGTAGAAGAGATTCTACCCGAGACCAAAGACCCTGAGCTTTCAGGGATCCCCAGACCGCGCCCCAGCCCATCAGACTGGCGTCGGTCGTGACAATGACCCACTCTGGTCTGCGGAAGGTCATCCCTTGTGACAGGTTGTCCAGGGACAGCCACCAACGGAATGAGTCTCTGGTCCTCTGATTTACTTGTATCTTCGGAGACAAGTCTGAATAGTCCCCATTCCACTGACTGAGCATGAACAGTTGTAATGGTCTTAGATGAATGCGCACAAAAGGAACTATGTCCATTGCCGCTACCATCAAACCTATCACTTCCATGCACTGCGCTATGGAAGGAAGAGGAACGGAATGAAGTATCCGACAAGAGTCTAGAAGTTTTGTTTTTCTGGCTTCTGTCAGAAAAATCCTCATTTCTAAAGGAGTCTATTATAGTTCCCAAGAAGGGAACCCTCGTTGACGGAGATAGAGAACTCTTTTCCACGTTCACTTTCCATCCGTGAGATCTGAGAAAGGCCAGGACAATGTCCGTGTGAGCCTTTACTTGAGGAAGGGACGACGCTCGAATCAGAATGTCGTCCAAGTAAGGTACTACAGCAATGCCCCTTGGTCTTAGCACCGCCAGAAGGGACCCTAGTACCTATGAGAAAATCCTAGGAGCAGTGGCAAATCCGAAAGAAAACGCCACGAACTGGAAATGCTTGTCCAGGAATGCAAACCTTAGGAACCGATGATGTTCCTTGTGGATAGGAATATGTAGATACGCATCCTTGAAATCCACCTTGGTCATGAATTGACCTTCCTGGATGGAAGGAAGAAGTGTTCGAATGGTTTCCATCTTGAACGATGGAACCTTGAGAAACTTGTTCAAGATCTTGAGATCTAAGATTGGTCTGAACGTTCCCTCTTTTTTGGGAACTATGAACAGATTGGAGTAGAACCCCATCCCTTGTTCTCCTAATGGAACAGGATGAATCACTCCCATTTTTAGCAGGTCTTCTACCCAATGTAAGAATGCCTGTCTTCTTATGTGGTCTGAAGACAACTGAGACCTGTGGTCTTGAAAAGACCTATCCTGAGGAAGGGCGTGGCCCTTGCCCCCAGTGATATCAGAGATAATCTCTTTCAAGTCAGGGCCAAAGAGTGTTTTCCCCTTGAAAGGAATGTCAAGCAATTTGTTCTTGGAAGACGCATCCGCTGCCCAAGATTTTAACCAAAGCGCTCTGCGCCACAATAGCAAACCCAGAATTTTTTCGCCGCTAACCTAGCCAATTGCAAGGTGGCGTCTAGGGTGAAAGAATTAGCCAATTTAAGAGCACGAATTCTGTCCATAATCTCCTCATAAGAAGAAGAATTACTAATAATCGCCTTTCCTAGCTCATCAAACTAGAAACACGCGGCTGCAGGGACAGGGACAATGCATGCAATTGGTTGTAGAAGGGAACCTTGCTGAACAAACATCTTTAGCAGACCTTCTAATTTTTTATCCATAGGACTTGGAAAGCACAACTATCTTCTATGGGTATAGTGGCGCGCTTGTGTAGAGTAGAAACCGCCCCCTCGACCTTGGGGACTGTCTGCCATCAGTCCTTTCTGGGGTCGACTATAGGAAAACAATTTTATAAATATGGGGGGAGGTACTAAAGGTATACCGGGCCTGTCCCATTCTTTACTAACAATGTACGCCACCCGCTTGGATATAGGAAAAGCTTCGGGGGGCCCCGGGGCCTCTAAGAACTTTTCCATTTTACATAGTGGTTCTGGAATGACCAGATAATCACAATCATCCAAATTGGATAACACCTCCTTAAGCAGAGCGCGGAGATGTTCCAACTTAAATTTAAAAGTAATCACATCAGGCTCAGCTTGTTGAGAAATGTTTCCTGAATCTGAAATTTCTCCCTCAGACAAAACCTCCCTGGCCCCCTCAGACTGGTGTAGGGGCCCTTCAGAAACCATATCATCAGCGTTCTCATGCTCTACAGAATTTTCTAAAACAGAGCAGTCGCGCTTTCGCTGATAAGTGGGCATATTGGCTAAAATGTTTTTGATAGAATTATCCATTACAGCCGTTAAATGTTGCATAGTAAGGAGTATTGGCGCACTAGATGTACTAGGGGCCTCCTGTATGGGCAAGACTGGTGTAGACGAAGGAGGGGATGATGCAGTACCATGCTTACTCCCCACACTTGAGGAATCATCTTGGGCATCATTTTTACTAAAATTTTTTATGACATAAAATTTATGACATAAAATACATATAGTTAAATGAGAAGGAACCTTGGTTTCCCCACAGTCAGAACACAATCTATCTGGTAGTTCAGACATGTTAAACAGGCATAAACTTGATAACAAAGCACAAAAAAACGTTTTAAAATAAAACCGTTACTGTCACTTTAAATTTTAAACTAAACACACTTTATTACTGCAATTGCGAAAGAGTATGAAGGAATTGTTCAAAATTCACCACAGTGTCTTAAAGCCTTAAAAGTATTGCACACCAAATTTGGAAGCTTTAACCCTTAAAATAACGGAACCGGAGCCGTTTTTATATTTAACCCCTTTACAGTCCCTGGAATCTGCTTTGCTGAGACCCAACCAAGCCCAAAGGGGAATACGATACCAAATGATGCCTTCAGAAAGACTTTTCTATGTATCAGAGCTCCACACACATGCAGCTGCATGCCATGCTGTCCTCAAAAACAAGTGCGCCATACCGGCGCGAAAATGAGGCTCTGACTATGATTAGGGAAAGCCCCTAAAGAATAAGGTGTCAAAAACAGTGCCTGCCGATATAATCATATCAAAATACCCAGAATAAATGATTCCTCAAGGCTAAATATGTGTTAATAATGAATCGATTTAGCCCAGAAAAAGTCTACAGTCTTAAAAAGCCCTTGTGAAGCCCTTATTTACTATCTTAATAAACATGGCTTACCGGATCCCATAGGGAAAATGACAGCTTCCAGCATTACATCGTCTTGTTAGAATGTGTCATACCTCAAGCAGTAAGAGACTGCACACTGTTCCCCCAACTGAAGTTAATTGCTCTCAACAGTCCTGTGTGGAACAGCCATGGATTTTAGTTACGGTGCTAAAATCATTTTCCTCATACAAACAGAAATCTTCATCTCTTTTCTGTTTCTGAGTAAATAGTACATACCAGCACTATTTTAAAATAACAAACTCTTGATTGAATAATAAAAACTACAGTTAAACACTAAAAAACTCTAAGCCATCTCCGTGGAGATGTTGCCTGTACAACGGCAAAGAGAATGACTAGGGTAGGCGGAGCCTAGGAGGGATCATGTGACCAGCTTTGCTGGGCTCTTTGCCATTTCCTGTTGGGGAAGAGAATATCCCACAAGTAAGGATGACGCCGTGGACCGGACACACCTATGTTGGAGAAAAAGGGAATGAAGAATACACTTACAGCAAAGTTCCCCAAACTTTTTTTTTTTTTTTTTTAAATAGGGCGGGTCACTAATGGCAGGATTATGGGTAAGATTTCTCGAAGTCCCGCAGACAGGGGTGTATATCTTGTGCAATGCCGCCCTCTCAATCTCCCCAGTCGGAAAAGTCAGGGGGGGATATAGATATGCCACATAACAGGTGGCGAAAAGGCTGTAAGTTCGGCTGCAAATTTGCTCATGCGAACGTGCAACTGGATCCTATGATAAATCTAGCCCTATGTACTCGTACGCTAAAGGCAATGCCACAAAATTATCATAATTTTTGTTTTTATTTTTATAATCATAAATTTTAGTTAAATATTTCAAATAGCCCAAATAAACATTCTTATAGTGAATGTAAAGTTGAATGAATGAGTGGCCAGTTTTTAAAAATACTAATAAAAACAAGGGCACTTTTATTCATTTTAAACACTTACCCTTTTTCTTTAGGAAATCCAGACCGGCGAGCCTCCGCCCGCAGCTCCTCTGTACTTACCTCAGCAATGACGAAACCGACTTTCTCCAATTATGGCGTGTACTTGGAGCATCCATCTCGTGAGACCACGCAATAATTGTAGGAAGCCGGTTTCATCATCAATATGCTAAGCACAGAGGAGCTGCATGCGGAAGATCGCCGGTCTGGGTTTCCTAAAGAAAAAGCTAAGTATTTTTAAAAAAATGCTGCAATGTAAAGTGGAATTTCTTTTTCGATACATTATAGGATACCTGTTTTCTGCTCAGTGGTGCTGAGAGCCACACAAAAACTCTTGGAGAGCATTAGGCGACTCAGAGCGTAGTTTTTCCTTTTTTAAAGCAAATATAAAAAGAGAAATGAAACCTACAGATCTAAGTTACAAATAACTAAAATCCATTATACTGTTCTCCCACAAACCGTTTAATTCAACCACATAAATATAGTATGGAAGAAAAGAAATCTGTAACTACAACTAAATACAGTAATATAAATGCAGTGTTCTTACTAGGACTTTTTAAAAGGGATATTCAACACTAAATAAATGCTAGAAAAAATGATGTATTCAAAGAAAAGATTAGTCTGAGAATAACATGTAGATTATTTTTTTTAAAGTTTCATTAGTTGTTTATATAGTGATAAAATAAGTAACATTTTAGTGTCTATAAAAAAATGGGGGCTGCCATGTTGTAACTTAGGTTACCTTCTCTGCTGTGGCCAAATAGGAACAGTTATAAATAGGTCACTAGAGTGTGCAGCCAATGGCTGTGTGGAATATAACAGTGTACTGCACTTCTGTTTCTAACAGGAACTGAAAAGCTCATAATTTCAGAATGGAATAAAGGAAAATGGAACAAAATAAGTTATGAAAGTATATAGCAGACTTCTTTTAATATATGTGATTTACTATTTTATATTACCATCTCAAAGTGTTTAATGTGCGTTTAAAGTAATTAAATGCATACTGCCCCCTTATCTCAGTTCTTTTGACTTGCATTTTAGCCAATCAGTACCGATTTAAAATAATTCCACGGGAGTGAACACAATGTTATCTGACAAACATGAACAGCACTGTCTAACTGTGAAAAACTGATTTATAAAAGTGGTTGAAGTCTGCCACTCAGTGCATTTTGACGGTATATGAGCATACCTAGGGTTAGCTTTCAACAAAGAATACCAAGAGAACAAAGAAAATTTGATAATAAAAGTAAATTGGAAAGTTGTTAAAATTGCATGAGCTATCTGAATCATGAAAGTTTCATTTTGACTTGACTGTCCCTTTAAATTTAGCTTTTATATTGTACAATGTTAGCACTTTTTAGAACACTATTATATAAGAAACTTGATATACATAAAAAGCTTTATCCATGTGTGAGGGGGGGGGGAGGATTTTAATATGTTCATTTATTTATCTAATTATTTTATATACTGTACAAAGGATTCTTCAGGGAGAAGCAGTGTGTAAGCACAAGAGCTGCCCTCTGAATCAGGAAATATACCAGACACACTGATATAGGAGGTTGCTATCCATCCCCAAGAGAAACCAGAGGGCTTGGTCATTTCATTTTCAGCTAAACTTGAGCCAAAGAAATCAAACCTGGCCAGAGTTCTGTACAGAAAAATATTAGCTTAATGCATGTGATATTGAAAAGCCCTGAGGCAGCATGAAGAGAACGGACTGGAATGCCCAGTAACAACACACAGTGGGAGGTGGGGGAGAAGACGGCCTCTAAGAAAAGTGGTTCAAATCACTGTATACAGCAAGAGAGATAAATAACCACATCATATATAAATTGAAGTTAGAGCTCCTCGGGCAGCAGTATATTACTTTAGTGGCACCAACATGTTATATCATGCCAGACTGACACAAGAAAGGAAATTACTTCTGATGGGACAGTCCTATTTCCATCTTTTTTTTTTTGTAAACGCGATTTAACATTGACAAAAAAATAATGTTAGTGTTAATCTTAAATGAACGCTCAAGCCAAAATTAAACTTTCATGATTCAGATAGCACATGCGACTTTAAACAACTTTCCAATTTACTTCCATTAACAAAATGTGCACAGTCTGTTTATATTTACACTTTGAGTCACCAGATCCTACGAGCGTGTGCAAGACTTAAAGGGCCATAATACCCAAATGTTTAAACACTTAAAAGTGATGCAGCATAGCTGTAAAAAGCTGACTAGAAAATATCTCCTGAACATCTCTATGTAAAAAAAGAAAGATATTTTACCTCAAAAAGTTCCTCAGTAGCCACCTCCCATTGTAAAGGATTTGTAAGCAGCATTTTAGTGTGTTTGTCCTGGGACATCTGAAGGGATGAGCATCGTGCACTCTCATATTATTTCACCAATCAGGTAAAGGAAGCTTACTATGAAATCTCATGAGAGTTAAGTCAAATCTCATGAGATCACAGTAAGAGTTCATGACCTCAGCACTGCTGATGCCGATTGGCTGCTGTTCATTTCTTCATTTTTGTAAATTTGTTTACCTGCAGCTGGGAGCAGCTGAGTATAACTTTTTACACAGAACTTACTCTGCTGAGCTGAGGAGATTGTGAGGTAAAATATCTTCCTTTTTTACATAGAGATGCTCAGGTGATATTTTCCTGTCAGCTTTTTACAGTTATACTGCATCAGTTTCAAGTGATTTAGCATATGAGTATTATGTCCTTTTAACAGAATATAAGTATATGCATTTGTGATTGGCTGGTGGCTGTCACATGATACATCAGGAGCTGGTAGTGGTATGTATTTCTTCTGAATACGCTGTGTGTGTCATATAAGCCATCACTGACTCTCTGAGAAGGTGCAGTGTTTGAATACTGGTGCACAGGCCTTCATCAGATATGTGTGTATGTTGCATAAAAACAGTAATAGCTTTTATTGGAAGCATTTTTACTAATGGAAATTTATAGCAAAATTTTTTATAATACAAATTGAAATGGTGTGTGTGTGTGTGTGTGTGTGTATACACACACATATTCTGAGACATCTTGTACATTTGGGTCCCAAAACAGTGTCATCGGCCAGATGGACAGATACAATTATCAAGCCATGTTCCAAGGTATCACTTTTGAAAAAAGAAAGGTAGGTGCATGTAGAATAAAACACTTAATAAGTAGCGCTCATTAAAATGTTTTCACAATTATAACTTGGATTATTCTACATCTCTCTATACACAAACATCCTTGCCAAACTAACAAATATGTCAACTCCTAAGCTAGGACATTCTTCTAAGCTAGGACATTCTTCTGTGCAGTCAGAAAGAAATAAGAAAATAAATAAAAGTAAAATTTTATACTTCTCGTTAATTCCTTCACGTTCCAGAACTAAGTAGAACATGATTGATTACTAAAGGGACACTTGAGTCAAAATAAACTTTTATGAATCAGATAGAGCATGCAGTTTTAAAGACAAATGTACTTCCATTATCAAATTTTGCACAGTCCTTTTATATTCACACTTTCTGGGGAACAAGTTCCTACTGAGCATGTGCACAAGCTCACAGGGTATACATATACTAGTCTGATTGGCTGATGTCGGTCACATGATACGGGGGTCAGAAAATTAGAAAAATAAATTTATAAAGGAAAAAAAAAATAAAAATCTACTGCTTATTTGAAATTTAGAGTACGTGTTATCATTGTCTTTTTATTATACACCTCTACTGCATTGAGTGATCCTTAAAGGGATATTCTGATCAAAATTTAAAGGGCCATGATATCCAAATGTTGAAACACTTGAAAGTGATGCAGCATAGCTGTAAAAATCTGACTAGAAAACATCACCTGAACATCTCTATGTAAAAAAGAAAGATATTTTACTTCAAAAGTTTCTCAGTAGCCACATCCCATTGTAAAGGACTTCTAAGCATCAAATCAGTATGTCTGTCCAGGGACAGCGAAAGGAGCGAGCATTCATGCACACTCATTTCCTTATTCAGTTTAAGGAAGTTTACTATGAAATCTCATGAGATCACAGTAAGGAAGTTCATGACCTCAGCAATGCTGTTCATTTCTTCATTATTTATTTTGTTACCTGCAGCTGGGCTGTAGCTGAGTATAACTTTTTACACAGAACTTACTCTGCTGAGCTGAGGAAATTGTGAGGTAAAATATCTTCCCTTTTTTACATAGAGATGCTCAGGTGATATTTTCCTGTCAGCTTTTTACAGCTATACTGCATCAGTTGCAAGTGATTTAGCATACAAGTAGCAGAATTTTCAGACATTTCAAATGGAACCCCTTCTTCCTTTCACCTCTCTCTCTCTCTAGTTTTAACTTTAGCCAATTAAGGCAGAGAGGAAGAGAAGAATAACGTGATTTAATGTGTGTTCACTCAGAAAGGGGATTTTTTTTGTTTATTTGCGCTTCTCCATAGGGGAGCTGAGGAGATTTAAATATAAATTTATCCAGTCAGATAAGTATCTGCTACTTATTGATCAATGAAAATAAACAAATATTCTTCATGAACCAATAGCAATATTTATACAGCCCCACTAGTAACTGTTAATTTTGCACTTTTTTTATACATTGTTTTTGAGGACAGACAGACATACAGTCTTTGGGCTCCATTATTACGCATTGTTATATATTTTTGCGCCATGTTGAGACTCCCCCCCCCCCCCCATTTTCTAACATTGATTCTACAACTGGTAGAGAATAGATTTCTAAAGCTGTTCTCCACAGTAGTTATGGAGAACTTTAGTTGAAATAATTTTTTATTACAAAACATATACAGAGTATGTCACACATCATACATTTGTCTTACAAATATCATCATCTTTTTTTTTCCCTCTTTCTGCTATGCGTCCATCAATTAAGAGTCTATAACAGATATTGTGTTTCCGCAGTCAGAGAAAGTAAGTAGCAAGGACTGCTAGTAGGGTAGACGATGACTGTACATATGGACCATTGAATTCCAACTGTCTGTGTGATTATTCATACGTTTATTAATAGCACCATGGATTAGGGGGTTATGGAGAACTTTAAAGGGACACTGAACCCAATTTTTTTATTTTGTGATTTAGATAGAGCATGCAATTTTAAGCAACTTTCTAATTTACTCCTATGATCAATTTCTTTGTTGTCTTGCTATCTTTATTTGAAAAAGACGACATCTAAGCAATTTTTTGGTTCTGTACAGCACTTGCTTATTGGTGGGTGAATTTATCCACCAATCAGCAAGAACAACTCGGGTTATTCACCAAAAACGGGCCGGCATCTAAACTTACATTCTTGCTTTTCAAATAAAAAAACCAAGAGAATGAAGAAAATTTGATAACAGGAGTAAAATTAGAAAGTTGCTTAAAATTGCATGCTCTATCTGAATCGCAAAAGAAAAATGTGTGTTTAGTGTCCTTTTAATCACACATTTGCAGGAGAACTGTCAATCCGCTAAAGGATAAAGAAATTGTAAGTTTGTAACTAGTCAAATTGAGGTGCGCTATAGGAATTGCAACTACAAACCTAATTTAACCCTCTTTTTGGCGAACCTGTGCGCCAAGGAGAACAGGAAGAGAGTATGAAAAAGTTGAACTTGCCCAATTATAGGCACATTTTTAAATAATAAAAGTCATTTAAAAATATAGGAGAAAAGTAATGATAAATCTTGCCCATAAAGCAAAACAGTGCAAATGTTTAGGGTGGTTAAAATAATGCTTTGGCATGCTGGAAGGCCAACGTGTGCTATAGAGGAAAAAGATCATAAAAGAAATACATTTAAATTTTATGACAAAAAAAAAAAAAAAAAAGCAAAACACAACCTAGAACAATCTCCCATACTCGAAGGGGAAGATGTATAAGCCGTATGACTAGAGCAAATACAGTTGTATGCAAAAGTTTAGGCACCCCTGACAATTTCCATGATTTTCATTAATTAATTGGGTGTTTGGATCAGCAATTTCATTTTGATCTATCAAATAACTGAAGGACACAGTAATATTTTAGTAGTGAAAACATAATTTATGTAAGAACTTACCTGATAAATTCATTTCTTTCATATTAACAAGAGTCCATGAGCTAGTGACGTATGGGATATACATTCCTACCAGGAGGGGCAAAGTTTCCCAAACCTTAAAATGCCTATAAATACACCCCTCACCACACCCACAAATCAGTTTAACGAATAGCCAAGAAGTGGGGTGATAAGAAACAAAGTGCGAAGCATATAAAATAAGGAATTGGAATAATTGTGCTTTATACAAAAAAAAAATCATAACCACCACAAAAAAGGGTGGGCCTCATGGACTCTTGTTAATATGAAAGAAATTAATTTATCAGGTAAGTTCTTACATAAATTATGTTTTCTTTCATGTAATTAACAAGAGTCCATGAGCTAGTGACGTATGGGATAATGACTACCCAAGATGTGGATCTTTCCACACAAGAGTCACTAGAGAGGGAGCGATAAAATAAAGACAGCCAATTCCTGCTGAAAATAATCCACACCCAAAATAAAGATTAACGAAAAACATAAGCAGAAGATTCAAACTGAAACCGCTGCCTGAAGAACTTTTCTACCAAAAACTGCTTCAGAAGAAGAAAATACATCAAAATGGTAGAATTTAGTAAAAGTATGCAAAGAGGACCAAGTTGCTGCTTTGCAGATCTGGTCAACCGAAGCTTCATTCCTAAACGCCCAGGAAGTAGATACTGACCTAGTAGAATGAGCTGTAATTCTCTGAGGCGGAATTTTACCCGACTCAACATAGGCAAGATGAATTAAAGATTTCAACCAAGATGCCAAAGAAATGGCAGAAGCTTTCTGGCCTTTCCTAGAACCGGAAAAGATAACAAATAGACTAGAAGTCTTACGGAAAGATTTCGTAGCTTCAACATAATATTTCAAAGCTCTAACAACATCCAAAGAATGCAACGATTTCTCCTTAGAATTCTTAGGATTAGGACATAATGAAGGAACCACAATTTCTCTACTAATGTTGTTGGAATTCACAACTTTAGGTAAAAATTCAAAAGAAGTTCGCAACACCGCCTTATCCTGATGAAAAATCAGAAAAGGAGACTCACAAGAAAGAGCAGATAATTCAGAAACTCTTCTAGCAGAAGAGATGGCCAAAAGGAACAAAACTTTCCAAGAAAGTAATTTAATGTCCAATGAATGCATAGGTTCAAACGGAGGAGCTTGAAGAGCTCCCAGAACCAAATTCAAACTCCAAGGAGGAGAAATTGACTTAATGACAGGTTTTATACGAACCAAAGCTTGTACAAAACAATGAATATCAGGAAGAATAGCAATCTTTCTGTGAAAAAGAACAGAAAGAGCGGAGATTTGTCCTTTCAAAGAACTTGCGGACAAACCCTTATCTAAACCATCCTGAAGAAACTGTAAAATTCTCGGTATTCTAAAAGAATGCCAAGAAAAATGATGAGAAAGACACCAAGAAATATAAGTCTTCCAGACTCTATAATATATCTCTCGAGATACAGATTTACGAGCCTGTAACATAGTATTAATCACGGAGTCAGAGAAACCTCTTTGACCAAGAATCAAGCGTTCAATCTCCATACCTTTAAATTTAAGGATTTCAGATCCGGATGGAAAAAAGGACCTTGCGACAGAAGGTCTGGTCTTAACGGAAGAGTCCATGGTTGGCAAGATGCCATCCGGACAAGATCCGCATACCAAAACCTGTGAGGCCATGCCGGAGCTATTAGCAGAACAAACGAGCATTCCCTCAGAATCTTGGAGATTACTCTTGGAAGAAGAACTAGAGGCGGAAAGATATAGGCAGGATGATACTTCCAAGGAAGTGATGATGCATCCACTGCCTCCGCCTGAGGATCCCGGGATCTGGACAGATACCTGGGAAGTTTCTTGTTTAGATGAGAGGCCATCAGATCTATCTCTGGGAGCCCCCACATTTGAACAATCTGAAGAAATACCTCTGGGTGAAGAGACCATTCGCCCGGATGCAACGTTTGGCGACTGAGATAATCCGCTTCCCAATTGTCTACACCTGGGATATGAACCGCAGAGATTAGACAGGAGCTGGATTCCGCCCAAACCAAAATTCGAGATACTTCTTTCATAGCCAGAGGACTGTGAGTCCCTCCTTGATGATTGATGTATGCCACAGTTGTGACATTGTCTGTCTGAAAACAAATGAACGATTCTCTCTTCAGAAGAGGCCAAAACTGAAGAGCTCTGAAAATTGCACGGAGTTCCAAAATATTGATCGGTAATCTCACCTCCTGAGATTCCCAAACTCCTTGTGCCGTCAGAGATCCCCACACAGCTCCCCAACCTGTGAGACTTGCATCTGTTGAAATTACAGTCCAGGTCGGAAGAACAAAAGAAGCCCCCTGAATTAAACGATGGTGATCTGTCCACCATGTTAGAGAGTGTCGAACAATCGGTTTTAAAGATATTAATTGATATATCTTCGTGTAATCCCTGCACCATTGGTTCAGCATACAGAGCTGAAGAGGTCGCATGTGAAAACGAGCAAAGGGGATCGCGTCCGATGCAGCAGTCATAAGACCTAGAATTTCCATGCATAAGGCTACCGAAGGGAATGATTGAGACTGAAGGTTTCGACAAGCTGTAATCAATTTTAGACGTCTCTTGTCTGTTAAAGACAGAGTCATGGACACTGAATCTATCTGGAAACCCAGAAAGGTTACCCTTGTTTGAGGAATCAAAGAACTTTTTGGTAAATTGATCCTCCAACCATGATCTTGAAGAAACAACACAAGTCGATTCGTATGAGACTCTGCTAAATGTAAAGACTGAGCAAGTACCAAGATATCGTCCAAATAAGGAAATACCACAATACCCTGTTCTCTGATTACAGACAGAAGGGCACCGAGAATCTTTGTGAAAATTCTTGGAGCTGTAGCAAGGCCAAACGGTAGAGCCACAAATTGGTAATGCTTGTCTAGAAAAGAGAATCTCAGGAACTGATAATGATCTGGATGAATCGGAATATGCAGATATGCATCCTGTAAATCTATTGTGGACATATAATTCCCTTGCTGAACAAAAGGCAATATAGTCCTTACAGTTACCATCTTGAACGTTGGTATCCTTACATAACGATTCAATAATTTTAGATCCAGAACTGGTCTGAAGGAATTCTCCTTCTTTGGTACAATGAAGAGATTTGAATAAAACCCCATCCCCTGTTCCGGAACTGGAACTGGCATAATTACTCCAGCCAACTCTAGATCTGAAACACAATTCAGAAATGCTTGAGCTTTCACTGGATTTACTGGGACACGGGAAAGAAAAAATCTCTTTGCAGGAGGTCTCATCTTGAAACCAATTCTGTACCCTTCTGAAACAATGTTCTGAATCCAAAGATTGTGAACAGAATTGATCCAAATTTCTTTGAAAAAACGTAACCTGCCCCCTACCAGCTGAACTGGAATGAGGGCCGTACCTTCATGTGAACTTAGAAGCAGGCTTTGCCTTTCTAGCAGGCTTGGATTTATTCCAGACTGGAGATGGTTTCCAAACTGAAACTGCTCCTGAGGACGAAGGATCAGGCTTTTGTTCTTTGTTGAAACGAAAGGAACGAAAACGATTGTTAGCCCTGTTTTTACCTTTAGATTTTTTATCCTGTGGTAAAAAAGTTCCTTTCCCACCAGTAACAGTTGAAATAATAGAATCCAACTGAGAACCAAATAATTTGTTTCCCTGGAAAGAAATGGAAAGTAGAGTTGATTTAGAAGCCATATCAGCATTCCAAGTCTTAAGCCATAAAGCTCTTCTGGCTAAGATAGCCAGAGACATAAACCTAACATCAACTCTAATAATATCAAAAATGGCATCACAGATAAAATTATTAGCATGCTGGAGAAGAATAATAATATCATGAGAATCACGATTTGTTACTTGTTGCGCTAGAGTTTCCAACCAAAAAGTTGAAGCTGCAGCAACATCAGCCAATGATATAGCAGGTCTAAGAAGATTACCTGAACACAGATAAGCTTTTCTTAGAAAAGATTCAATTTTTCTATCTAAAGGATCCTTAAACGAGGTACCATCTGACGTAGGAATGGTAGTACGTTTAGCAAGGGTAGAAATAGCCCCATCAACTTTAGGGATTTTGTCCCAAAATTCTAACCTGTCAGGCGGAACAGGATATAATTGCTTAAAACGTTTAGAAGGAGTAAATGAATTACCCAATTTATCCCATTCTTTGGAAATTACTGCAGAAATAGCATTAGGAACAGGAAAAACTTCTGGAATAACCGCAGGAGCTTTAAAAACCTTATCCAAACGTATAGAATTAGTATCAAGAGGACTAGAATCCTCTATTTCTAAAGCAATTAGTACTTCTTTAAGTAAAGAGCGAATAAATTCCATCTTAAATAAATATGAAGATTTATCAGCATCAATCTCTGAGATAGAATCCTCTGAACCAGAAGAGTCCAAAGAATCAGAATGATGGTGTTCATTTAAAAATTCATCTGTAGAGAGAGAAGATTTAAAAGACTTTTTACGTTTACTAGAAGGAGAAATAACAGACAAAGCCTTCTTTATGGATTCAGAAACAAAATCTCTTATGTTATCAGGAACATTCTGCACCTTAGATGTTGAGGGAACTGCAACAGGCAACGGTACATTACTAAAGGAAATATTATCTGCTTTAACAAGTTTGTCATGACAATTATTACAAACAACAGCTGGAGGAATAGCTACCAAAAGTTTACAGCAGATACACTTAGCTTTGGTAGATCCAGCAGGCAGTGATTTTCCTGTAGTATCTTCTGGCTCAGATGCAACGTGAGACATCTTGCAATATGTAAGAGAAAAAACAACATATAAAGCAAAATAGATCAAATTCCTTATAAGACAGTTTCAGGAATGGGAAAGAATGCCAAATATCAAGCTTCTAGCAACCAGAAGCAAATGAAAAATGAGACTGAAATAATGTGGAGACAAAAGCGACGCCCATATTTTTTAGCGCCAAATAAGACGCCCACATTATTTGGCGCCTAAATGCTTTTGGCGCCAAAAATGACGCCACATCCGGAACGCCGACATTTTTGGCGCAAAATAACGTCAAAAAATGACGCAACTTCCGGCGACACGTATGACGCCGGAAACGGAAAAGAATTTTTGCGCCAAAAAAGTCAGCGCCAAGAATGACGCAATAAAATGAAGCATTTTCAGCCCCCGCGAGCCTAACAGCCCACAGGGAAAAAAGTCAAATTTTTGAGGTAAGAAAAATATGATAATTCAATGCATAATCCCAAATATGAAACTGACTGTCTGAAAATAAGGAAAGTTGAACATTCTGAGTCAAGGCAAATAAATGTTTGAATACATATATTTAGAACTTTATAAATAAAGTGCCCAACCATAGCTTAGAGTGTCACAGAAATAAGACTTACTTACCCCAGGACACTCATCTACATGTTTGTAGAAAGCCAAACCAGTACTGAAACGAGAATCAGTAGAGGTAATGGTAAATATAAGAGTATATCGTCGATCTGAAAAGGGAGGTAAGAGATGAATCTCTACGACCGATAACAGAGAACCTTATGAAATAGACCCCGTAGAAGGAGATCACTGCATTCAATAGGCAATACTCTCTTCACATCCCTCTGACATTCACTGCATGCTGAGAGGAAAACCGGGCTCCAACTTGCTGCGGAGCGCATATCAACGTAGAATCTAGCACAAACTTACTTCACCACCTCCCTTGGAGGCAAAGTTTGTAAAACTGATTTGTGGGTGTGGTGAGGGGTGTATTTATAGGCATTTTAAGGTTTGGGAAACTTTGCCCCTCCTGGTAGGAATGTATATCCCATACGTCACTAGCTCATGGACTCTTGTTAATTACATGAAAGAAATGAGGTTTATTGGATTAACAGAAAAATGTGCAATATGCATCCAAATGAAATTAGACAGGTGCATACATTTGAGCACCCTTGTCATTTTGTTGATTTGAATACCTGTAACTACCTAGCACTGATTAATTGGAACACACAATTGGTTTGGTGAGCCCATTAAGCCTTGAACTTCATAGACAGGTGCATCCAATCATGAGAAAAAGGCATTTAAGGTAGCCAATTGCAAGTTGTTCTTTTTGACTCCTCTGAAGAGTGGCAACATTGGGGCCTCAAACCAACTCTCAAAATTACCTGAAAACAAAGATTGTTCAACATTATGGTTTATGGAAAGGCTACAAAAAGCTATTGCAGAGATTTAAGCTGTATCCACTGTGAGGAAATGGAAGACCACAGGCACAGTTCTTGTTAAGGCCAGAAGTGGCAGGCCAAATAAAATATCGGAGAGGCAAAGGATGGTGAGAACGGTCAAAAACAGCCCACAGACCACCTCCAAAGACCTACAACATCATCTTGCTGCGATGGTGTCACTGTGCATCGTTCAACAATTCAGCGCACTTTGCACAAGCTGTATAGGAGAGTGATGCGGAAGAAGCCTTTTTTGCACACACGCCACAAACAGTCGCTTGAGGCATGCAAACACACATTTGGACAAGCCAGCTTCATTTTAGAAGAAGGTGCTGTTGACTGATGAAACAAAGATTGAGTTATTTGGTCATAAGTTATACATGGCGGCAAAAGAACACAGCGTTCCAAGACAAACACTTGCTACCCACAGTAAAATTTGGTGGATGTTCCATCATGCTGTGGGGCTGTGTGGCCAGTGCCGGTACTGGGAATCTTGTTAAAGTTGAGGGTCGCATGGATTTCACTCAATATCAGTACTTGAGAATAATGTTGAGGAACCAGTCAAAAAGTTGAAGTTACGCCGGGGCTAGATATTGCAACAAGACAACGACCCAAAACACTGCTCAAAATCTACTCTGGCATTTATGCATAGGAACAAGTACAATGTTCTGGAATGGCCATCCCAGACCTGAATATCATTGAAAATCTGTGGGGTGATTTGAAGCAGGCTGTCCATGCTCAGCAACCATCAAACCTAATGTTTTGCAAGGAGGAATGGCCCAAAATACCTTCATACAGATACTCATTACAGGCTATAGGAAGCGCCTAAAGGCTGTTATTTCTGCTAAAGGAGGCTCTACTAAATATTGATGCAATATTTCTGTTGGGGTGCTCAAATTTATGCACCTATCTAATTTTGTTTGGATGCATATTGCACATTTTTCTGTTAATCCAATAAAGCTCATTTCACTACTGAAATATTACTGTGTCCTTCAGTTATTTGATAGATCAAAATGAAATTGCTGAATGCAGGGCTACTAGATCTAAAACCTGTGGGTTTGACAAGAAAGAGGATACTTTTGTTTCTAGTGTTACAAAAACATCAATGCATAATGAATCAGACGAAACCAACCAAACACAAGTAATATACCTGCTCACCTGTAGGGTGAGTACTGTAAGGAAAGATTCAGATAGAGCATGCAATTTAAAAAAAAATTAAAAAAAAAAAAAAAATCCAATTTATTTAGATTATGTACACACATACACCTAGATTACGAGTTTTGTGCTAAAAAGGGTGCGAAACCGACGCCAAATAAAATGCATTATTGCACTCTCCATAGCGCTGCCATTAAGAGTTACTGAAAATCCTCCTTGTGCTGTGCGTTAAGCTCCATACCTCACAAAAGCCAAGCTGAGTTTACGTGCTCGTGCACGCTTTTCCCCCATAGACATCAATGGGGAGAGTGTTAGAAAAAACAAACAAAAAAAAAAAAAAAAACACCTGCGATTGCGGAGTGGAGATCACAGTAATGCAACCCCATTGATGTCTATGGAGAAATTAAAGTTACGTTTAATCCTAACACCCTAACATAAACCCCAAGTTCCGCCTCTCCCCAACATTGCCGACAATAATAAAAATTATTAACCCCTATTCCGCTGCTCCGCGACACTAATAAAAGTTAACCCCTAAACTGCCGGTGTACCTTGCATTCCTATTGGCTGATTTGATTCTTCAAATCAGCCAATAGGATTTCAGAAGCTCTCACCCTATTGACTGATTTGAATTTGAGGAATCAAATTAGCCAATAGGAATGCAAAGTACGCCATTTTGAAACGGCTATCTTTCATTCAACTTCAGTGTATGGCAGTGACCGTATAAAAAGAAGACGCTCCGCGCAGGATGTCTTCCAAGATAGCTCCGTCCGCGCCGGGATGAAGATAGAAGACGTTCCCGAGAGGAAGGTGTCGCCACCTAGATAAAGATAGATGTCCGGACTTCAGGAATCGTGAGAAGATTTTATGGTGTTAGTGATAGGTTTTTTTTTTTCATTTTTTTGTGTGTTTTTTTTTTTAGATTAGGGCACTTTGGGCACTTGAAAAAGAGAGCTGAATGCTCTTTTAAAGGGCAATGCCCATACAAATGCCTTTAGGGGCAATGGGTATCTTAAGATTTTTAGAGTTAGGTTTTTGGTTGGTTGGTGGGGGGGGGGGTTAATTTTTTTTTTTTAACGTAAAAGAGCCGTTTGACTTAGGGCAATGCCCTACAAAAAGGCCCTTTTAAAGGGCTATTGGTAGTTTATTGTAGGTTAGGGGGTGTTTTTATAGGGCTATAAGATTAGGTGTAATTGTTTATTTTTGATAATTTCATTTTTTATTTTTAGTTATTTAGTGTTTATTATTTTTTAATTTTGTTTGTAGTGTTAGTTTTTTTTAAATTGGTAGTATTTTTTTATTTTATTAGAATAGTTATGTTAGGTTAATTTATAGTTGAACAAAAACTTTTTTTTAATTTAAACGGGTAATTTTTAAAGATAAGTTATACTGTAATTTTAATTTAAAGTTGGGGGGGGGTTAGGTTTAGGGGTCAATAGTTTAATTTAGTTTTTTGCGATGTGGGGGGGCAGGCGGTTTAGGGGTTAATAGGTTTAGTTTAATAGTTATGATGTGGTTGGCTGGAAGTTTAGGTGTTAATACTTTATTATAGTGTTGATGATGTGGGGGGGGTCAGCAGTTTAGGGGTTAATAGGTTTATATAGTGTTGGGGGCAGCGGATTAGGGGTCAATAAGTTTAATATAGTGTTTGTGATGCAGGAGGGCAGCGGTTTAGGGGTTAATGGGTAGTTTATGGGTGTGTGTACTTTGTAACAGTTTAGTTATGGATTTTGCAAAACAAAAATGTCTCACAAAACTCATAACTACTGCTCTCAGATGGCGGTATGGATCGTGTAGGTATAGGCTGTAACACAAGCATTTTAGCCGGACCGCACAACCTGTAATATGGCACTATGGAAAATCTCACTCTCGAACATTTTATTGAGTGCGGAATGGATGTTGCGCTACAGGATAAAATGCTTGTGGTATAGCTATACCGCTGCAACTCGTAATATGCGTTCCTGGCATTCCAGCATAATGGCCAATTTTTCAGTGTTAAAAGCCATACCACAAAACTCGTAATCTAGCCGATTATCTATTAACTGTTTCCTTTTGAAGCCTGAATACCTTGCATTGTTATGTTTTACACTTCATGAATCCTGCAGCAACTCCTAGCAACTATGAGTCACAGAATCTATCATCCGTTTCCTTTGAAGCCAGAAAATATTGCATACATATGTTTTACACTTCATGAACCCTGCAATAACTCCTTGCAACTATGAATCACAGAATCTCAACTATCCACGTTTAGGATGCTCTTTCCCGGGCCAGGGGTTGGGGTCTACAATTCCCTACCACTGCCCAGAGGGTCTGTCTACTGAGCAGTTATACACCGAAAGTAATACTCAAAATGTTTCAGAACTACATTTCCCATGACGATTGACAGGACTGCAGAGTGCCTAAGCATCATGGGAAATGTAGTTCTAAAACATCTGGAGTGCCAAGGTTCGCCGTCACTGACTAGTAAATAAAATGTAAATTATTATTAGGAAATACTTTGACCTTAAAGTGAAGGTAAACTTTGATGAACGAAAGTCCGGTTTTTAAAAATACTATTAAAAAAAGGGGCACTTTCATTCATCAAAGTTTAGAAAGCAGCTGTTTTGTTTATAAACTTATCTTCTCTTCACAGCCGGAGCAGCTTCCCCCGCACGGAGATACTCTCTTCACCACGTCAGCAATGACTTGTCCGGCTTCCTCCAATCATGGCATGGCCTCAGACAATGATTCCCCTGGGGGGAAAGCCGTGATTGGAGGAAGCCAGATTAGTCATTGCTGACATGGTGAAGAGAGGATTTCCGGGCGGGGGAAGCTGTTTTTTTTAAACTGGCTTTCATTCATCAAAGTTTACCTTCACTTTAATATGTATAGCTCAGAGGAGAAAAGAAGAGGTGATTATACAGCTGCATCACTTCACCACCACACCATTAAATTGTAGCTTACCAGCCTCTACGGATCACCAGGATATCTACTAGTGACCTGGTAGGGCAGTCCCAGGACAGATTTTAATTGCGCATGTGGTGTGTACGGCATACAGGCATAGTTTCAGTCCACAAGCTCGGTGTGCCAGTGGTGCTTAAAAGAATAAACTACAAGAACCACTTCTAACTGAAGAATGCACTTTAACACCAACAGGAAGACATAGATAAGTTCAAATATAGTTGCAACATAAAATTTAAAACAATTATTCGGAAAGGAGGATATTAAAGGGACACTGAACCCAAAAACATGTATTTTGTGATTCAGATAGAGCATGCAATTTTAAGCAACTTTCTAATTTACTCCAATTATCAATTTTTCTTCGTTCTCTTGCTATCTTTATTTGAAAAAGGCATCTAAGCTTTTTTTTTGGTTTAGACCTCTGGACAGCACTTTATTGGTGGATGAATTTATCCACCAATCAGCAAGAACAGGTTGTTCACCAAAAATGGGCCGGCATCTAAACTTACATTTCAAATGAAGATACCAAGAGAATTAAGAAAATTTGATAATAGGAGTAAATTAGAAAGTTGCTTAAAATGTCATGCTCTATCTGAATCACAAAAGAAAAAAATTTGGGTTTAGTGTTCCTTTAAGTAAACCACCCACTTCTCAGGAAGGAATCTTCTTTAGTTTTCCAGAGGTTAAAAGGGATAGTAAAGTCCAAATTAAACTTTCACGATTCAGATAGGGATGTAACTTTAAGCAACTTTATAATTTATTCCTATTACATTTTCTTCCTTCTCTTGTTATCTTTACTTGAAAAAGCAATGTAAGCATAAGAGCTGGCCCATTTTTGGTTCAGAACCTGGGTAGCACTTTCTGATTGGTGGCTACATTTAGACACCAATCAGCAAGCGTTACCCAGGAGCTGAAACAAAAATGGGCCGGCTCCTATGCTTACATTCAAATAAAGATAGCAAGAGAACAAAGAAGAATTGATAATAGGAGTAAATTAGAAAGTTGCTTAAAATCGCATGCGCTATCTGAAAGTTTAATGTTAAAGGGACACTGAACCTAAATTTTTTTTCTTGCGTGATTCAGATAGAGCATGCAATTTTGAGCAACTTTCTAATTTACTCCTATTATCAAATTTTCTTCTCTTGGTATCTTTATTTGAAATGCAAGAATGTAAGTTTAGCCGGCCCATTTTTGTGAACAACCTGGGTTGTTCTTGCCGATTGGTGGATACATTCATCCACCAATAAAAAAGTGCTGTCCAGAGGTCTGAAACAAAAAAAAGCTTAGATGCCTTCTTTTTAAATAAAGATAGCAAGAGAACAAAGAAAAATTGATAATAGGAGTAAATTACAAAGTTGCCTAAAATTGCATGCTCTATCTGAATCACAAAAGAAAAAAAATTTGGGTTCGGTGTCCCTTTAACTATACTATCACTTTAAGGCAGTACACCAAGGAATGAGTAAGAACAAAGTACCTGGGACATGGCTTCAGGAAACAATAGTATTTCCTGTTACAAAACAATTTCCTTCCTGGGATTATATATAAAATAGCTTTGATAATGCAAAAAGCAGGTTCCCAAGGAGATTCCTGGGTCTACTGCTCAGGGCACTAATTGCTCAAATATTTATAGATGAAAGAAACGTCACAAGTCAGTTCACAGAGGATGCAAATGATTCAAGTAAAAAACATTTTTAATCACCTCCGAGTGTGCACATAGAATAATTAGGCTCCAAGGGGAATATAGCATCTTGCACAACACACTTAAAAGAACCTACAGCTTAAGTGTTCAAGCAGCTTCTTATTGCACTATTGCTCACATATAGCTATGTGTTAGGGCATAAGTGCTACCCCTGGTTGGCTCAGCAGCTGTGTTCAGCTACAGGCCATTAGTGGTTTAGTGGTCTGGAGCTGCCATTTTAACCCCTTTGCTGGGATTATCCACATTAGTGCAGTTAATCAATAGTGAAAAAAATACATGCTTTGAAAAGTGGAAACCTTATTGGACTAGGCTATGCTACTACAAACAAGATATTTTACAATTTACTTCCAACAAATTGTGCACATTCTTTTTTTATACACACTTTCCGAGGCAACAGCTACTAGCGAGCATGTGCAAAAGTTCACAGTTCATATGTATAAGGGAATCTGTTATTGGCCGACAGCTGTCACATGGTACAGGAAGGCCAGCAAATTAAAGGGACACTGAAGCCAAAAAATTTCTTTCGCGATTCAGATAGAGCATGCAATTATAAGCAACTTTCTAATTTACTCCTATTATCAAATTTTCTTCATTCTCTTGGTATGGTTATTTGAAAAGAAAGAATGTAAGTTTAGATGCCGGCCCATTTTTGGTGAACAACCTGGGTTGTCCTTGCTGATTGGACAGCACCAATAAACAAGTGTCCATGGTACTTAACCAAAAATGTGCTGGCTCCTTAGCTTAGATGCCTTCTTTTTCAAATAAAGATAGCAAGAGAACGAAGAAAAATTAATAGAAGTAAAATTAGAAAGTTGCTTAAAATAGACTGCATCTGAATTATGAAAGAAAAAAATTGGGTTCAGTGTCCCTTTAAGTAAATGTTGAAATTTGCCAGGGGAAAAAAAAAAAAAAAAAAAAAAAAAGTAATTTTAAAAAGGGACATTGAACCCAATTTTTTTCTTTCATGATTTAGATAGAGCATGAAATTTTAAGCAACTTTCTAATTTACTCCTATTATCAATTTCTTTATTCTCTTGGTATCTTTATTTGAAATGCAAGTATGTAAGTTTAGATGCCGGCCCATTTTTGGTGAACAACCTGGGTTGTCCTTGCTGATTGGTGGATACATTCATCCACCAATAAAAAAGTGCTAGCCAGAGTTTTGAACCAAAAAAAACCTTAGATGCCTTTTTCAAATAAAGATAGCAAGAGAACAAAGAAAAATTAATAGGAGTAAATTAGAAAGATGCTTAAAATTGCATGCTCTATCTGAATCATGAAAAAAATAGGTTCAGTGTCCCTTTAAGTTAATTAGTTCTTTATAAATAGCACAAATACTAACTCCCTCTTTGTTCAATATGTACATTACATCCTAGCTGAATAACTTAAAACCGCTATACAGAGCACGGTTTTGTCCCCAAGGCTGGCACCTTTCATTAAAGGCATTGGCAAATCAAAGTAAAGAGCTCTTAAAATTTTGCAAGCCAATATATTGCTAGCCTCTGTTTTGATTATTCTATGGCCAAAGGTATGCGGAGATCCCTAATTACCGATTTTGGATGTTTCAGCCACAGGTGCATAAAAATCCAGCAAAATCACCTTTAAATCTCAGAGACCATTATTGGCAGTAAAATAGGCCATATTAAAAAGCTCAGTCATTTTAAATGTGACACTGTCATTTGTGAAATTTCCAACTAGATCTGCCCTAGTCAACTGTATGTGCTATTATTGAGAAGTGGAAGTGTCTAGGTGCAAGAGCAACCCAACCGCAAAGTGGTAGACCGCGCAAACTCACGGAGTGGGGTTGCTGAGTGCTGGAGCGTGTAGTGCAAAAAAATCCCCTATCGTCTATTACACCACTAACTATAAAGTTCTTAACGGCCTCTGGAAGCAACATCGGCACAAGCGTTGGGAGCTTCATGAAATGAGTTTCCATGGGCAAGCAGCTGCACGCATGCCTCATATCAACACGTGCAACGGCAAAAGTCAAATGGAGTGGTGTAAAGCAGTGTTTCTCAACCACGGTCCTCGGGTACCCCTAACAGGCCAGGTTTTCATTATAGCTAAACTAGAGCACAGGTGAAATAATCAGCTAATCAGTAACACCATGGTTACTAACCTGCTCTCAACCATCAGCTGATTATTTCACCTGTGCTCTAGTTCAGCTATAGTGAAAATTTGGCCTGTTAGGGGTACTTCAGGACCATGGTGGAAAAAAACACTGGTGTAAAGCATGCCAACAACTGGACTCTGGTGGAAAAATCTTCTATGGAGTGATGAACCGCTTCTGTGACGTACCAGGGTTAACCCGCCCTGCAAGTTACCAGTTTGTCACAAAGAGTTAACAGACCCTTTCCATCTTAACTAGTTTGTCTAGTCACTCCAGGCAAGGGTTAAACTCTTGTCTGTACTAGACCTAGAAAAATACCCAAACTCCCCTTTAATGCAACCCCCCACTAAACTATATCTGCTGCTGCCACCACTTTAAGATTATACGGAAAATCTCAAGGAAATACCCAGACTAACAGATTTAAAAAAATCCCCACACACAATTTGGCAAAAAAAAAAAAAAAAACCCACAGCACTGTTATTACTAGTCTCTTTGGTAACGTGGTACAGATATTAGGCAAAAGCAAAACTTAAGGGTAGCCACCCCTTTTTTACTGCAGGCAATAAACAAAATTGCAAGAGCTGGCTGAAGTTACAGGATATCTTATTTAGGAATATATACAGTACCTTGACAAATGATTAGACCCATTGGTCAAAAATCTATTTTATATGAATTTCGCATTTATTCTTAATAGTGTTGATTGATGTTTTGTAACCATTTCTTATTCTATCTTATATTGGCAATATCAGCAATACATAATTACAGGTACTTTGATGTAATATTACTAAAATATTTGGTAAATTAACAAAATGTATGTTTTTACAGATGGATAAACAAAGTGACTTATCAAAGACAGGTCGGTCAAATTGTCAACTTGTTGAAGGCAAATATGTTGCAGCAGAAGAGTGCTGAAACTGTAGGTGTATCACCTAGTTCTGTAAAGAATATTCTGAAAAAAAAAATGGATTTGAACCCAAAAAGGAATGACACTTGCTGCCAACATCGTGTTACAACACCAAGAACTGCAAGAAGAATTTAAGATATCTGCACTCAAAATAGGAAACTGCCTGCCAGAGTCTTGATTAGCACATTCAGGATGCAGGCATCAAGGTATCCGCGAGAACTATTCAACGATGATTAGCTGAAGAGGGCCTGTTAGAAACTCTACTCGGAAACCATCCCCACAATCCATTTTTTTTTCTTAATATTCTTTACAGGACTACATGATACACTTAAATTTTCAGCAATCTTGTACTGCACTTTGTTTTTTTGCTATGAACAGGCCGACAATTTGACCTTTCTTCAACGACTAGTCACTTCGTTTACCCATCTGTAAAAACATATACATTAGTCATATTAGCAAATATTTTAGTATTACATCAAATTACACATAAATATGAATTGCAGATGTCCCCAATATAACATGGAAACAAAAAAAAAAAAAAAAAAAAAAAAAATAGAATGATTACAAAACTAAAAAAAAAAAAATTAACACTATTAAGAATATAAAAATAAAAAGTTTTGACCAATGGGTCTAATGATTTAGCAAAGTACTGTACAGTACACATAAGCAAATCACACTGACATCATAAGGATTATTTTAATACCAAACATGATATGTCTCTCATATTTGGTCGTTAAAGGGACACTGTAGTCAGATTTGTAATGGGTATGTCACACGAGTATACATGTAAACAAACATTTTTGTAATGGGGATGCTGTATTAAATATGAACCGTTTAAACAATATATAATTTTGAAATAATTAATTTTTCCAAACCCACTTAGTTGTCTGCTGTTACGGATTCCCAATCCGGGCTGACATCTGCAGTTGGAAGATGGCGACTCCAAAACGCATTGCGCATGCGCGAGTTAGCGCAACGTCATAGATTTCGCTGCGCAGTCAACGTCAAGTCAGCTATCATCGTGGCTTGAGTGCCGCAATATGAGCATGCGAGAGAAAGGAAATGGTATTGCGCATGCGTTGAATGACGATAATATACGTACATTATATGCAAAATCAAGAGATATGATTGGCGAGTTTGTTAGCCCTTAGACGGCCCACATTTGGGCTGGATGACGTGATGTCACGGCCAAAAAATAAAATATACTTTTACGGCAAAAGAGAGCTTTGTTACAAACAATAAGAAGGTACTTTACATTAATATCATATTTTATATGCAAAAATCTATGTTCCGTTTTAGACTAAAAAAAAAAAAAAAAAAAAAGTTAGTAATTCTTTAAGTAACAAAGTGATTAAACTATATCCTAGAGTTTCAACTATAATTGACCTTTATCTTGATAGAGGACAATGTCTTCTGTCAATGTGTTGACAGTTTAGGTAATAAAAATAATTCTCCCGAGAAAACTAAATAGCAACTTGTAACCGTTTCCCAGGTGTAGGTAATAAAAACCATTCCCAAAAACCTTACCTTTTTTTAAGATAAGTTGCAAATATCAGACAAGGAAATAAAGAGCGCAAAAAGAAAAATGATCCCCTTACATTCTAAAATCATAAATGTATTCATTACAACTTCAAAACCTAGCAGTCTGAAGGAAGACTGTGTGTTGAGGATGCCAGTTTGGTAGAGGAGTGATAATGGTCTGGGGCTATTTATCGGGATTCTAGTGAAGGGTCATCTTAATGCTACAGGATACAAAAACATTTTAGTCAAATTAAGTGCTTCCAACTTTGTGGCAACAGTTTCAGGAAAGTCCTTTGCTGTTCCTGCATAACCGTGTCCCTGTGCGCAAAGCAAGGTCCATGAAGATATGGTTTGAAGAGTTTAAATTTGGCAGAACTCGAGTGGCCTTCCCAGAAGAGCAGCAGCTGTTATAACCACAAAGGGGGGAGCAACTCCTGATTAATGCCCATGGTTTATTAATGGGATGTCTAAACAGCTCATATAGGTGTGATTGCCAGGTGTCCACATACCCTTGGCCATATAATGTATAAACATTTCTTCTAACACTTAAAAAGATGTGTGGCTACTTAATTATATTGACTGCCTCCTAAATTATAAGATTAGAAGTACCGTTATAAACTTCCTTCAAGCTAGCCGCTGTCAAAAAAATCAACATGAGGACCTCTCCATGGGACAGGTCTTAGAGTTAGAGGATTCTTACCGTCTATGTAAGCCAGCGGGAACCCGCTAGAATCCAAGGGGTGGGCAGTACATAATTTGACTGTTTATATCACATGCCTGCTCAAACGTAATACATTTTAGATTTTTTTTTTCCTCCGTCAGAATAAAGAATAATGTTTGTGCAGCAAAATAAACCAAGTATTTGGATGAACAAAGAGCATAGTTATCCCTGGTAGGTAAAAGGGGACTCTTTTACATTATCTAGTTGTACAGAAGAAAAAAAAAAAAAAAAAAAAAAAAAAAAAAAAGAAGAAGGAGTAAAGGGGAGGAAATTCAAATAGCAAAACATGTTTTGCCAGAGTTTAAATTTCCCAATCAAATATTAAGAAGGATGGAAATTTTAAAAATTAAAAAGAATAGTGTACTCAGTTTATGAACAACAGCATGGAATAAAGAAAGCAAAAAATGACTGAAATGCCCAGATAAATGCTACAAAACATAACTTTAAAAATATGTACCTCAAACTTCCCCACTGTAGCAGAGCAAGCAGGCAGATTGTCCCCAAATCAGCCAATCGGATTGCATATGCATCAGGTACAAGCATATTATCAAATTGCTACAAATCCTGGTGTACTTTTCTCACTGCTCATTAAAGGGACAGTCTATTCCAGAAATTTTTATTGTTTACAAAGATAGATAATCCCATTATTACCCATTCACCAGTTTTGCATAACCAAACACTGTTACGTTAATACACTTTTTACCTCATTGATTACCTTGTATCTAAGCCTCTGTAGACTGCTCCCTTATTTCAGTTCTTTTGACAGACAATTTTAGCCAACTAGTGCTTTCTCATAAATAACTCCATAGGAGTGAGCACAATATTATCTGTATGGCACACATGACCTAGCACTGTCTAAATGTAGCCACCAATCCGCAACCGCTACCCAGGTGCTGAACCAAAAATTGGCCGGCTCCTATGCTTACATTCCTGCTTTTTCAAATATAGATAGCAAGAGAAATTTATAATAGGAGTAAATTAGAAAGTTGCTTAAAGGGACACTGAACCCAAATTTTTTCTTTCGCGATTCAGATAGAGCATGCAATTTTAAGCAACTTTCTAATTTACTCCTATTAACAATTTTTCTTTGTTCTTTTGTGATCTTTATTTGCAAAAGAGGGCATCTAAACAATTTTTTTTGGTTCAGCACTTGTTTATTGGTGGGTGAATTTATCCACCAATCAGCAAGAACAACCCAGTTTGTTCACTAAAAATGGGCCGGCATCTAAACTTACATTCTTGCATTTCAAATAAAGATACCAAGAGAATGAAGAAAATGTGATAATAGGAATAAATTAGAAAGTTGCATGCTCTATCTGAATCACGAAAGAAAAAATTTGGGTTCAGTGTCCCTTTAAAATTGCATGCTCTATTTGAATCACGAAAGAAAAAATTATGTTTTCTGTCCCTTTAAATACTGATTTTCAAATTAGAATTGTATTTTTATATATATATATATATATATATATATATATATATATATATATATATATATATATATATATATATATATATATATATATATATATATATATATATGAAAAAAAATCATAAATAATAAAAGTATAAATAATACTGTCCATCTTCAAATAATGAAATGAAACAGCCTTGCCAACCTCAGCATTAAATGGGGGTTCAATTAATTCAGCCAAAGAGTAGAAGACATATACAAAAACATGTTACTCGCCTTTGAGGGTTCTAAGCAAATGCACTTTACTCAATCTAGACTGGGGATCTAGTTCATCTCATACTTCAGTGATGTTGCTGAAGTTTAGTCAAGCTCATTCCATTATCCCCATAAAGTGCACATAAATATAAGCTTAACATATAACACACACACAGTAGTCTAAGTGTGGAGCTTAAATATTAAGTGTTACATACCCGATTCTCCAGTTCAGAAGGAAACTTGGTTTGGAACTGACACAAGGTTCCATTTGTGTAGTCTCTCTGGATGAAGACTTTACCGGCCACAGCTGCCTGCGGTCTCATGGCCCCGACCGGCACAATCTAAGGAAAGAGACATATTATTTGAGCGGCATTACAAGAGATTAATAGATGCTATCTGGTAATCCAGGAGTTTATTTTATTTTTTTCGGCAGTGAATTATTTTATATAGGGAACACAAAAAAGCCAGGCTCCC
>NC_069504.1:800971391-801046391 GCF_027579735.1 Bombina bombina
TTCCACTTCTTTATTAGAGTTTGAACACTACTGATTTGCATCCTCAATTCCTTAAATATCTTTTTATATTCCTTTCCTGTTTTATACAGTTCAACTACCTTTTCCCGCAGATCCTTTGACAATTCTTTTGCTTTCCCCATGACTCAGAATCCAGAATTGTCAGTGCAGCACTGGATGAAAGATGCAGGTGTCTGTCAGGAGTCCAGAAACTCATTGACCGTTTATACACACACACTAATTATAAGAAAACAGATCACAGGTGAGGATGGTTACCTTTAATAGCCATTCAAACCCTTTTGTGTCAACTTGTGTGCATGTTATCAGGCCAAAATCACCAGGGTATGTAAACTTTTGATCAGGGTCATTTGGGTAGTTTCTGTTGTCATTATGATTTAAAAAGAGTAAACACAGTTGATTGATAATAAATGGCTTCAGCCACACACTAACCATGAGTGAAAGAAAAGTTTTTGTGTTATCATTCATATTCTCTGAAAAATGGCCAAGAAATCATAAATTCTGAGAGGGTATGTAAACTTATAAGCACAACTGTGTATATATATATATATATATATATATATATATATATATATATATATATATATAAACAAAGTCCTGTGTAGAACTGCACACCATGTATTTTACAGCATCCGCCAGGGTGCAATGTCAAAAAATAGTATTTATAATGCAAAAAAAAGGCAGCGCTCACTGGTCTTCCATATAGGTAAAATTTAACTTTTAATAGTACAAAAGAGGTTTAAAATTCAGGGATAAACAAAACGTTTCGATGCCTAACTGGCATCTTTATCAAATGTCCCAAAGACAAGCAGGATAGTTCCTAGGAGGTCACATCAGCTATGTGATGTTCCCCAATGTGAGCATGAAGATACTGGCTGTGTGCGCTATATTTGTACTGGTTGTAGATTTGACATAGAGGCTGCAATCAGCTGTAGACAATCTATTTCGCGCCGTACTGAGAAATATGTTTCCTACCCACACATGCGTTGATAGGCTGAAATACTGTGTGTCACCGATGTTATTTTCCTTCAGCCGCATGCCTAATTAGCATATTTGTAGGTGTTTCAATGCGGTGACGTTACTTGGCCATTCATATGGCTGTTGTGTATTCTAGCGTCATAGTATACACCCACTCCTCACGTCTGTGTTAGGATCACCTCCAATCAAAAGGCAGACCTTACATGGATGACGGTTCCGAATGCTTCTGGCACAACAATGCCGTATCTTTCATGTACGAACCTCCTCCGGTCTCAGGTGATTTCCATATGTGGTTAAACAGTTCACCATCCTCTATGGGATCAGTCCTTTACTTGAAAGTAAGATTTAAGGTGTATTACACATTTATCCAATCCATCCGACTCATAAATGCCCCACATGTTGCGGGTACACCTCTAGCTGTTAAGAAAAGGCTTCCTTGTAGAATTCACTATGGAAAGCATAGTTATTATCAGATACACAGTATGACACCAACGTGTGGGGGGCATTAGGACATCTCTCATGTATATATGTATGTATTCAATGTCCAGTAATTTATAAGCCAGATAGAAAAGGTATGTATACAGAAAAATGAGAAATTAAGAACATAGTTGAAGCTGTGTCAATGAGAAAGTCCCATGTCAAATATTGGCACAAAAAATAGCAATAGAAACATCATCACATTTTTACTGGTATATGGTATGGGAAACCCTAATCATCCAGTGAAGGGCCCAAAGTCCAATTTAATGTTAAGTCCTTTTGGGGACACCGTGTCCAACATGTAAATCCATCTGGACTCCAATCTCAATAACATTTTGTCCCAGTCTCCCCCCCTCCTGGGTGCAGGTAGATGATCAATGATCATACAGTGTAAACTGGAAATATTGTGTTTTTGTGTGGCAAAGTGTCTGGCAACTGGGAGATCTGATGTTCCTTTTTTCAGTGCCTCTCTAATGGAGCACCTATGGTTCGCCATTCGATCTTTGAACGAGGTGGTCGTTTTCCCCACATAAAATAGAGAACAGGGGCAAATCAAGATATATATGACAAAAGAGCTGTTACAGTTCAAACAATGGCGAATAGTATACCTCTTCACGAGATTTTAACCATGTGTCCACTTGATGAGGACCTTTTGGATCATTTTTTACAAGTAAATCCCTAATACTTCTAGCACGTCTGTATACCACTCTTGGTGTGTTTGCTTTCCATGTCGCTAGACTTTTGTCAGTCTCAAGGAGATCCCATCTTTTGTGTATCGATTCTCGTATTGTGTTGTGTAGCGGGGAGAATGTGGTGTTGAAATGTAGTCTTTTCTCATCCATGCTGTTTCTTTCTTTAGTCCTCAAGAGTGACTCTTGATTGGACCCTATTAACTTCTGTCTTGCCATGATGATATCTTTTTTGTCATAGTGTCTCGCTTCCAGTTTCATGCACATAGAATCCAATTGTGCCATACAAATTTCTGGTTAAGAGTTTTTTCTAATTACTCGTGTGAGATGAGAGGAGATAATGCCTAGCTTCTGATGTCGTGGGTGGTAGCTGGAGGCTAGTAACAATGAATTCCTGTCAGTACTTTTAGTATACAGGGACGTACCAAATCTAATATGTTGTTGTGTTTTAACCTTAAATATATTGAGATCAAGAAAGTGTATTTGATTACTATCACATTCCATTTTAAACCTAATAGGGGTATCCATCTGGTTTAGTTGTTCTACCCATTTTTGCAAGTCAGTTGTACTCCCATGCCAAATTAGAAACAAATTGTCTATGTATCTAGTATACATTCGAATATTTGGATGTTCAGTGGGTTGCATGATTTGAGATTCATACCATAGCATAAATATATTTGCATAGACAGGGGCCATGTTCGAGCCCATGGCCGTACCAGCTGTCTGCAAATAAAATTTGCTTTAAAAAGAAAAATAATTTTTGAACCTTTATCCTTGCACTACACCCTTATGGAAGGTGCTACTCCAGCTGATAAAGCCCAACATATTCAAAAATGGGAATGGAGGTTAGACTTCACGGTACCCCTCACATAGTGGCAACGCACGCTTTTATTAACGAAAAAAACCCTCCACTGCATCAGACACATATCTTTTGATTGGATGGCGCAACGAAACTCAAATTTGATTGGTTAAATTTCGTATTGATGTTGAACTAAAAATATAAAATCGCCAAATTTATTCCTAAAAAGCGGCATTAAGATTTTAGTTTGTTTTGATTTGAAAGTTAGTTCACTATCAATATATTATTGTTTTTATTTTAAATACTATGTAAATCCAACTTCCTGCTCAGAACAGGAAATTGGATAATCAGTGCAGTTGTATATAAACCGGCTTGTCAGATACAGCAGACATATTCAGTCATTTGTCTTTACCACTTTTTTATTCCTGTTTTTAAATCTTGCTCTTGACAAAGACGTTTAAACGTTGAAACGCGTTGAGCTATTAAAAAACATATCCTTTTATGAAAATTGAAAGACTGCTGACTTCTTTCTTCGCTGTATCAAGCCGGACTTTCTGTTTTAAGGAGTAAGTTACTACTTTGTTTGTCCTATGCACACTGCATTACTTGTCATTTGAGTCTCCATCTATTTACAGCCAAATAACAGGCTTCACAGGAACACAGCATATCCCATTTTGGAGACACACGTTCTAGGAGCTGCAGCATATGGAGTGAGTATACTGCACCCATATATATCTGGTAGCGATATATACCTCAAGCCCTTTTTTTTTCTCTTCATCATTAGAGAAAAAAATCAGTTCACAGACCAGCGCCATCTATCTATCTACAACGTTACCATTCTTGAAACCTACATAAAGGTACTCACGCACTGGTACTATGTCCCAGCTCAACTCGCAGAAATTTTTCCTGAGGCCTCCCCCACCTGTTGGAAAGACTGCTCACATATACTTGACATGATCCACATTTGGTGGAGCTGCCCTAGGCTCAAGCCCATCTGGAACCAATGCTTTTCGACACTAACTAGCTTAGGTATTAACCTTCCTAGAACCCCCGAGACGGCCCTATTCCACTTAGGCACATGTAAACTACCCAAACACTATGGCTCCCTAAGTATCTCTTATCCGCAGTTAAACTCAATATAGCAAGATCCTGGAAAAGATCCCTTCCCCCAGCCTGGTCGGATATTGTAACCACTATGGCCTACATATACTCCATGGAGAAAAACATTTACTATACCTCTGGTAGGTCTGACTTTTTTTAATTAATCTGGTCCGACTGGAAAAGTAGGTTTGATACTCTCTGGCTCCCTAGTTTTGATACTTAGGTAAAAAAATACCCCTCAACACTTTAGCAGAACCCCTGGCCTTATCCTTGTATCCCCGAACTGGTTTCTCTCATGACCCTCCCCCCCCTCCTACAGATCTCCTAGCCCCCCCTTCTTCTTCATCCCTTTCCCAATGTTACCTCATTTCTCATTGAGATATTGGTATCCTTTTTGAATAAGTATTAATGTCATGATTGTATTGTTTGTTCCTTTTGTCTTGATGTATTTGCATTTGATGTACGATTGTCTCGTACAGCTGTTGTATCTCTCTTTTTTGTTATAAAAAAACAATAAAAATTACAAATAAAAAAAATTAAAAAAAATAAATAATTTTTGATTAAGCAATGTTCCATTAACTCCAGAAGAAAGTCCAATGGAGGACCACTATAGTATTGGTTCCCCGTGACCATGGATCAAACAGCCTCCAGGACATCCAAGTGTGGGATGACAGTATAGAGGCTGTCAACATCCATGGTCACGAGGATATCATCGTCTGTCAGTGTTTGAGAAGCATGTAATTTGCGTATCATGGCAGTGGAGTCAAATAGAATCCCTGGCCGACACTATTGGTCACCCAGGTGGGTGTACTAGTGACTTATGTATCTTTGGCAACAGATACAGTATGGGAGTTTTTGGAAAATCAATAGGGGTGCACTGCTTACAGGGCTGTGTACTTTTTAACAATAGCATATGTTCACATTTTCAAAGTGAACATTCTATAAGTGAGGCAATAATTTTTAAGAATTATACAAGAATTACACTCAATACTCTCCACACTGCTGGTTACTAACTATCAAACTGCCTACTGACATCTACTAAGGAATGCTGAGTTAACCTACTGTCTCTTCTGCTTTCAGGTATGGGAATTAAGGCCCTGCACTGAAATCTTGCTATTCCCTGCTTTTCTGTCATTTTACACCAAGTCTCTCTTTTTGGTACGTAAATTAAGGCCCTGCACTGAAATCTTGCTATTCCCTGCTTTTCTGTCATTTTACACCAAGTCTCTTTTTTGGTACGTGAATTAAGGCCCTGCACGGAAATCTTGCTATTCCCTGCTTTTCTGTCATTTTACACCAAGTCTCTCTTTTTGGTACGTGGATTAAGGCCCTGCACTGAAATCTTGCTATTCCCTGCTTTTCTGTCATTTTACACCAAGTCTCTCTTTCTGGTACGTGAATTAAGGCCCTGCACTGAAATCTTGTTATTCCCTGCTTTTCTGTCATTTTACACCAAGGGGGGTAGTTATCAAGCCGTCTACTTTTCTGGCTTCGCCGGCCCAATACGCCCGCCTAAGCTCGCCTACTTCGCCGCCGCGGACCTGAAAAAATACGCCTAAGTTATCAAATAAAGCTGTCAAAAAGCCGCGGGGCGATGAGCCGCGGACTGTGACAGTTATCACTCATCCGATCTCGCTGCCCTTCGGCTTTTTCCCAGCTTTATTGCTAGCCTGTCACTAAGCACTCACACTAAACTGCACTGTTCTACCCCTATACCGGCGCCCCCGGAGCCTCCCGCAACTCAATAAAGTTACTAACCCCTAAACCGCAGCTCCTAGACCCTGCCGCAACTCTTATAAATGTATTAACCCCTAAACCGCCGCTCCCGGACACCGCTGCCACCTACAGTATACCTAGTAACCCCTATCCTGCCCCCCCTATACCGTCGCCCTCTATAATAAAATTATTAACCCCTATCCTGCTGATCCCGCACCTCGCCGCAACTAAATAAATAGTTTAACCCCTAAACTGCCGCTCCATGAACCCGCCGCAACCTATATTAAACCTATTAACCCCTATCCTGCCCCCCATACACCGTCGCCACCTATAAAAAATTTATTAACCCCTATCCTGCCCCCCACTACGCCGCCGCCACTGTCATAAAATTATTAACCCCTAAACCTAAGTCTAACCCTAACCCTAACGCCCCCCTAACTTAAATATTAATTAAATAAATCTAAATAAATTAACCCTTATTAACTAAATGAATCCTATTTAAAACTAAATACTTACCTTTAAAATAAACCCTAATATAGCTACAATATAAATAATAATTATATTCTAGCTATTTTAGGATTTATTTTTATTTTACAGGTACCTTTCAATTTATTTTAACCATGTACAATAACTATTAAATAGTTATTAACTATTTAATAGCTTACCTAGCTAAAATAAAGAGAAATGTACCTGTGAAATAAATCCTAACCTAAGTTACAATTACACCTAACACTACACTATACTTTAATAAATTATTCCTATTTAAAAATAAATACTTACCTGTAAAATAAACCCTAAGATAGCTACAATATAATTAATAATTATATTATAGCTATTTTAGGATTTATATTTATTTTACAGGTAACTTTGTATTTATTTTAGCTAGTTAGAATAGTTATTAAATAGTTATTAACTATTTAATAACTACATAGCTAAAAGAAATACAAAATTACCTGTAAAATAAATCCTAACTTAAGTTACAATTAAACGGAATTAAGGTAGGAAAATCTGATTGGCTGATGGAATCAGCCAATCAGATTCAAGTTCAATCCGATTGGCTGATCCAATCAGCCAATCAGATTGATCTCGCATTCTATTGGCTGATCGGAACAGCCAATTGAATGCGAGCTCAATCTGATTGGCTGATTCCATCAGCCAATCAGATTTTTCCTACCTTAATTCCGATTGGCTGATAGAATCCGATCAGCCAATCGGAATTGAGGGGACCCCATCTTGGATGACGTCCCTTAAAGGAGCCGTCATTCGTCGTAGTCCGTCGGTGAAGAAGGTGGTTCCGCGTCGGCAGAAGGAAGATTGAAGACCCGGCTTGGAAGATGACTTCGCCCGGATAGAAGACCTCTTCAGCGCCTCTTTGAAGATGACATCGGCCGGATCGAAGACTTTTCTTCAGCGCCGCCTGGATGATGACTTCATCGGATGGAAGATTTCTTCAGCGCCGCTTGGAGGATTAACTTCTTCCGCTCCGGATGTCCTCTTCAGTTCCATCGGTGGCTCGGCTGAGTGAAGACGACTCAAGGTAGGATGATCTTCAGGGGATTAGTGTTAGGTTTTTGTAAGGGGGGTTTGGGTTAGATTAGGGGTATGTGGGTGGTGGGTTTTAATGTTGGGGGGGGTTGTATTTTTCTTTTACAGGCAAAAGAGCTGTTTTCTTTGGGGCATGCCCCCACAAATGGCCCTTTTAAGGGCTGGTAAGGTAAAAGAGCTTTGAAATTTATTTAATTTAGAATAGGGTAGGGCATTTTTTTATTTTGGGGGGGGTTTGTTATTTTGTTAGGGGGCTTAGATTAGGTGTAAGTAGCTTAAAATTGTTGTAATATTTGTAACATGTTTGTAAATATTTTTTTATTTTTTGTAACTTAGCTTTTTTATTTTTTGTACTTTAGTTAGTTTATGTAATTGTATTTAATTGTAGTTATTTGTAGTTAATTTATTTAATTAATTTAATGATAGTGTAGTATTAGGTTTAATTGTAACTTAAGTTAGGATTTATTTTACAGGTAATTTTGTATTTCTTTTAGCTATGTAGTTATTAAATAGTTAATAACTATTTAATAACTATTCTAACTAGCTAAAATAAATACAAAGTTACCTGTAAAATAAATATAAATCCTAAGATAGCTATAATATAATTATTAATTATATTGTAGCTATCTTAGGGTTTATTTTACAGGTAAGTATTTATTTTTAAATAGGAATAATTTATTAAAGTATAGTGTAGTGTTAGGTGTAATTGTAACTTAGGTTAGGATTTATTTCACAGGTACATTTCTCTTTATTTTAGCTAGGTAAGCTATTAAATAGTTAATAACTATTTAATAGTTATTGTACATGGTTAAAATAAATTGAAAGGTACCTGTAAAATAAAAATAAATCCTAAGATAGCTAGAATATAATTATTATTTATATTGTAGCTATATTAGGGTTTATTTTAAAGGTAAGTATTTAGTTTTAAATAGGATTCATTTACTTAATAAGAGTTAATTTATTTAGATTTATTTAATTAATATTTAAGTTAGGGGGGCGTTAGGGTTAGGGTTAGACTTAGGTTTAGGGGTTAATAATTTTATGACAGTGGCGGCGGCATAGTGGGGGGCAGGATAGGGGTTAATAAATTTATTATAGGTGGCGACGGTGTAGGGGGGGCAGATTAGGGGTTAATAAATATATTATAGGTGGCGACGGTGTAGGGGGGGCAGGATAGGGGTTAATACATTTAATATAGGTTGCGGCGGGTTCAGGGAGCGGCGGTTTAGGGGTTAATACATTTATTATAGTTGCGGTGGGCTCCGGGAGCGGCGGTTTAGGGGTTAATATGTATAGAGTAGCTTGCGGTGGGCTCCGGGAGCGGCGGTTTAGGGGGTAATAACTTTATTTAGTTGCGGCGGTGTGGGGGGGGTCAGATTATCGGTGTTTAGACTCGGGGTACATGTTAGGGTGTTAGGTGTAGACAGCTCCCATAGGAATCAATGGGATGTCTGTCAGCAGCGAACTTGTACTTTCGCTATGGTCAGACTCCCATTGATTCCTATGGGATCCGCCGCCTCCAGGGTGGCGGATTGAAAACCAGGTACGCTGGGCCGTAAAAGTGCCGAGCGTACCTGCTAGTTTTTTGATAGCTAGCAAAAGTAGTGAGAATGTGCCGCACTTGTGTGCGGAACATCTGGAGTGACGTAAGAATCGATCTGTGTCGGACTGAGTCCGGCGGATCGATGCTTACGTCACAAAATTCTACTTTTGCCGGTCTCGAGCCTTTGATAACTAAGGCGAATCAGCCTCGCCACAAATACGCTGCGGAATTCCAGCGTATTTGAGGTTGACGGCTTGATAACTAGGCCCCAGAGTCTCTCTTTTTGGTACGTGAATTAAGGCCCTGCACTGAAATCTTGCTATTCCCTGCTTTTCTGTCATTTTACACCAAGTCTCTCTTTTTGGTACGTGAATTATGGCCCTGCACTGAAATCTTGCTATTCCCCTGCTTTTCCGTCATTTTACACCAAGTCTCTGTGTGTGTGTATATATATATATATATATATATATATATATATATATATTATATTATATATATATATATTGAGCAATTGAATTTAGGCTGTTAAAAATAAGTCCTGCATTTTTTGTAATGATTTTTCCCAATGTCTCAATTCTAATGTCTAGTTAATTGCCATGTGATGCTCACTCCTTATCAATACTTGCTATAACTCTAAAATGTATAGTTTTCTTATGTCACAGTTTTAACCCCCTCCAAATTTTATTGTCTGTTTACTTAACTCATCTCACCCTGACCAGACTCTAACATTCCAATTGGCCTTACCAACTGTCTTTGATTAGAAATTAAGTAAATTTAGTGGACTCAGCTGACTGCCCTACCTGTATATATTTCAGACTAGTTAGGGAATGTGCACTGCACAGGGGTGCACTACTTACAGGGTTGTGTACTTTTTAACAATAGCATATGTTCACATTTTCAAAGTGAACATTTTATAAATGAGGCAATAATTTTTAATTATACAAGAATTAAACAAGGATTGGGCAAGGGGCAAGACACAAGGCAAGCACTCTTGTAACACTGTGTCTTATGTATCTCATTGTATCCTTTTGCAAGTGCTGCTGTAACACTGTGTCTTATGTGTTTACTTGGTTCCCACTTTCAGAATAATGCTCAATATCCATATTCCTTTTTGCTACCTCTTGTCTCTATAACAAACTACATTACTCACTTACTCCTCCCTCTCCACCTGCACTGTTCATTAGCCCATCTCTCTTATACTCACCTTACTTTTGTACTCATGAACTCTACCTATTCCTAAATACTCTCTCTCCCCCCTGCACTTCAGCCAAACAACAGTCTCATTACTGCAAATCTGCTTCTCATCTCATGTCACTCTCCCTCTTGCTCATACTAGCTGCTGGCGACATCTCCCCTAATCCTGGTCCCTCACAACCTCCTAACCTTTCACATCCTTGTGTGCCTTTCAATAGACTTCATAAACTAAACTCTGGTAACCTTAATCGCATTCCTCTTACATCTAAAAACCCCTCCCCCTTCACTTGTGCACTCTGGAACTCTTGCTCTGTTTGCAACAAGCTCACTTCTATCCATGATCTATTTATCTCCCACTCTCTTAACCTTCTGGCTCTTACAGAAACCTGGCTCTCTGCTTCAGACACAGCATCCACTGCTGCACTGTCACATGGGGGTCTCCATTTCAGCCACACTCCTAGGTATGACAAGGAGGTGGTGTCGGTATTTTACTTTCCTCTTGTTGCACCTTCCAACAAATACAGCCCTTCTCTTCACTCACATTTTCTTCATTTGAAGCACCCATGATTCGGTTATTCTCTCCCCTCTCTATACGTGTTGCAGTCATATACCGCCCCCCCTGGCTCCCCAACTCAATTTTTAGATCACTTTGCTGCCTGGCTTCCTTATTTCCTTTCCTCAGACACTCCTGCCCTCATTCTTGGCGACTTTAACATCCCTCTTGACAATCCCAATGCCTCCTCTGCAATACAACTTCTTCAACTGACTTCCTCATTTGGCCTGTCACAATGGACTGACTCTCCCACTCACAAAGATGGTCATTCCCTTGATCTGATTTTCACCTATCGATGCACTCTTTCAAATTTAACAAACTCCCCTTTTCCTCTCTCTGACCATCATCTCCTAACTTGCAACATCACTTCCCTACCTACAACTCCCCCTCCCTCTACCCCTCACACCAAACTTCACAGAAGCACTAAGTCACTAGATCTGCATCAGCTCGCTAGCTCTCTCAAACCTCTCCTCTCATCCATCACCTCCTTTTCCTGCCCTGACCAATCTAGCTGCCAGTATAATTCCACCCTTACATCAGTCAGTGACACTCTGGCCCCTCCAACCTTAGCTCAGAAACCACACTCTCATCCTCAACCCTGGCATACTCCTCTGACACGATACCTACGCAGATGCTCCTGTACTGCTGAGCGACATTGGAGGAAATCTCGGAGTTCAGCTGACTTTCTTCACTACAAGTTCATCCTGAACTCCTACTATTCTGCCCTTAATCTTTATAAGCAACAATATTTTTCTAATCTCATCTCTACTCTTTCCTCTAACCCTAAACGTCTGTTCAACACGTTCAACACTCTTCTCTGCCCACCCCCACCTCCTAATACAACCTCTCTCTCAGCTCAAGATTTTGCAAGCCACTTCAACAACAAAATTGACTCCATCAGAAGTGAAATCAGCTCTCAACATACTTCCAATCTCCCACCCCCTCAAAAGCTCACGATCACCCAAAACCCAAATATCCAAAAATGCAGCTCTTTTGCCCCTGTTAATGGCATCCCCTCACAGCTACTCCCCTCCCTCTCTTCTACCCTCACTCCCATACTTACACACATTTTCAACCTCTCCCTCAGCACTGGTATATTTCCCTCATCTCTAAAACATGCACTGGTCACACCTATCCTCAAAAAACCTTCCCTTGATCCAACCTCCCCTTCCAATTACCGCCCTATTTCCCTACTCCCTCTTGCCTCAAAGCTCCTCGAAAAGCTAGTTTACTTACGTCTATCCCATTTCCTTACACTAACTCTCTTCTTGACCCACTGCAATCTGGATTTCGTTCCCATCACTCTACAGAGACAGCAATTGTCAAGGTTACCAATGACCTACTTACAGCAAAATCCAAAGGCCACTTCTCTCTGCTTATCCTCCTTGACCTGCCTGCAGCCTTTGACACTGTTGACCACCCTCTTCTGCTCCAAACCCTCCAATCCTTCGGCATCTGTGACACAGCTCTCTCGTGGTTCTCTTCCTATCTGACTAACCGTACATTTAGTGTAGCCTTCTCCAGAGCATCCTCTGCCCAGTTACCACTTTCTGTTGGGGTACCTCAAGGCTCTGTCCTTGGTCCCCTTCTCTTCTCAATCTACACGTCGTCACTAGGTTCCTTAATAAAGTCCCATGGGTTTCAATACCATTTGTATGCCGATGACACCCAAATCTACCTCTCTGCACCAGACCTACCTCCTTCCTTACTAACCCGTGTCACTAACTGTCTTTCTCACATCTCATCTTGGATGTCCTCTCACTACCTTAAGCTAAATCTCTCCAAAACTGAACTCCTTATTTTTCCCCCGTCTTCCAATGTCTCCACCCCCAAAATTTCTATAACTGTTGATAATTCTATCATTACCCCTACCCCGCTTTCCCGATGTCTTGGGGTCACACTTGGTCACACCTATCCTCAAAAAACCTTCCCTTGATCCAACCTCCCCTTCCAATTACCGCCCAATTTCCCTACTCCCTCTTGCCTCAAAGCTCCTCGAAAAGCTAGTTTACTTACGTCTATCCCATTTCCTTACACTAAACTCTCTTCTTGACCCACTGTAATCTGGATTTCGTTCCCATCACTCTACAGAGACAGCAATTGTCAAGGTTACCAATGACCTACTTACAGCAAAATCCAAAGGCCACTTCTCTCTGCTTATCCTCCTTGACCTGTCTGCAGCCTTTGACACTGTTGACCACCCTCTTCTGCTCCAAACCCTCCAATCCTTCGGCATCTGTGACACAGCTCTCTCATGGTTCTCTTCCTATCTGACTAACCGTACATTTAGTGTAGCCTTTTCTGGAGCATCCTCTGCCCAGTTACCACTTTCTGTTGGGGTACCTCAAGGCTCTGTCCTTGGTCCCCTTCTCTTCTCAATCTACACGTCGTCACTAGGTTCCTTAATAAAGTCCCATGGGTTTCAATACCATTTGTATGCCGATGACACCCAAATCTACCTCTCTGCACCAGACCTACCTCCTTCCTTACTAACCCGTGTCACTAACTGTCTTTCTCACATCCCATCTTGGATGTCCTCTCACTACTTTAAGCTAAAAATCTCCAAAACTGAACTCCTTATTTTTCCCCCTTCTTCCAATGTCTCCACCCCCAAAATTTCTATAACTGTTGATAATTCCCTCATTACCCCTACCCCCGCTTGCCCCGATGTCTTGGGGTTACACTTGACTCAGATCTTTCCTTCACTCCTCACATCCAGTCCTTGGCTAAAGCCTGCCGCTTCCACCTTAAAAACATTGCTAAAATTAGACATTTCCTTACACAAGATACAACCAAGATTTTAATCTACTCTCTCATCCTTTCCCGCCTCGACTACTGCAATTCTGTCCTCTCTGGTCTACCTAGCTGCCGCATAGCTCCTTTACAATCCATTATGAATGCCTCTGCCAGGCTCATCTTCCTTACTTGTCGCTCTTCATCTGCTGCACCTCTCTGCCAATCCCTTCACTGGCTTCCTCTTGCCTCTAGGAGTAAACATAAAATCCTCACCCTTACATATAAAGTTTTCAACTGCACTGCTCCCCCCTACATCTCAGAACTTATCTCTAGATACTCTCCCTCCCGTCCCCTTCGATCAGCTCAGGATCTCCTCCTCTCCTCCTCTCTTGTTACTTCCTCACATTCACGTTTACAGGACTTCTCCAGACTGGCCCCCATCTTGTGGAATTCCCTGCCTCGCTCCAAAAGACTCTCCCCTAGTTTTAACAGCTTCAAGCACTCCCTAAAAACTCTACTATTCAGGGATGCATACAACCAACACTAACCTTTCCTAACGCCATTGCTTTCCCCTTGAACCCCTTAGATTGTAAGCCTATGGGCCCAGCTATTTACAGAGCGCTTCATAAGAGCCGACTACAACAGTGAAACTCTCGGCAGGGCCCTCTACCCACTTGACCCCTACAAAAGCTATCCTGTACACCGACTATGTTTACAGCGCTGCGGAATCTGTTGGCGCTCTACAAATACCTGATAATAATAAAATAAGAAAATCGCTCTCTTGCATACTTAGATATCCCATGTTTAATCCAAACTCAATGGATTTGTCCACTAGTTTTTTATAGGTCAGAGTGGGATTGAAGGATAATATTTTATAAGTTGAGTCATCAGAGAGTTGACGCAATGCCTCAATGCTTCCACAGAGAACAAAAATCACACTCCTGTGTGTCCTCAGAGAATACCTTCTATGATTCCACAAGAAAAAATGCCAAAAACTATAAAAAACGATGCAAAAAGTAGTTGGGTGCAACTTCCAAATATATGTAAACAAAGTCCTGTGTAGAACTGCACACCATGTATTTTACAGCATCCGCCAGGGTGCAATGTAAAAAAATAGTATTTATAATGCAAAAAAGGCAGCACTCACTGGTCTTCCATATAGGTAAAATTTTACTTTTAATAGTACAAAAGAGGTTTAAAATTCAGGGATAACCATAACGTTTCGGATGCCTACAACTGGCATCTTTATCAAATGTCCCAAAGACCAAGCAGGATGGTTCCTAGAAGGGTCACATCAGCTATGTGATGTTCCCAATGTGAGCAATTGTACTGGTTATAGATTTGACATAGAGGCTGCAATCAGCTGTAGACAATCTATTTCGTGCCGTACTGAGAGATATGTTTCCCACTCACACGTGCGTTGATAGGCTGAAATACTGTGTGTCACCAATGTTATTTTCCTTCAGCCGCATGGCTAATTAGCATATTTGTAGGTTTTTTCAATGCGGGTGACGTTACTTGGCCATTCATAAAAAATTATCCAAAAGGTCCTCATCAAGTGGACACATGGTTAAAATCTCGTAAGAATGGATGTTACAAATGTGGAGATTGTGTGAATTGTAACTCTATGCAGATAGGGGACTCCTTTCAGCATCCACACAAAAATAAGAGGTATACTATTCGCCATCGTTTGAACTGTAACAGCTCTTTTGTCATATATATCTTGATTTGCCCCTGTTTTCTATTTTATGTGGGGAAAACGACCACCCCTTTCAAAGATCGAATGGCAAACCATAGGTGCTCCATTAGAGAGGCACTGAAAAAAGGAACATCAGATCTCCCAGTTGCCAGACACTTTGCCACACAAAAACACAATATTTCTAGTTTACGCTGTATGATCATTGATCATCTACCTGCACCCAGGAGGGGGGGGAGACCAGGACAAAAATGTTATTGAGATTGGAGTCCAGATGGATTTACATGTTGGACACGGTGTCCCCAAAAGGACTTAACATTAAATTGGACTTTGGGCCCTTCATTGGATAGAATAGGGTTTCCCATACCATATACCAGTCGAAATTTGATGATGTTTCTATTGCTGTTTTTTTGTGCCAATATTTGACATGGGACTTTCTCATTGACACAGCTTCAACTATGTTCTTAATTCTCTTTTTCAATTACTCCTTTTTTTGTATACATACCTTTTCTATCTGGCTTATAAATTACTGGACATTGAATACATACATATATACATGAGAGATGTCCTAATGCCCCCCACACGTTGGTGTCATACCGTGTGTCTGATAATAACTATGCTTTCCATAGCGAATTCTACAAGGAAGCCTTTTCTTAACAGCTAAAGGTGTACCCGCAACATGTGGGGCATTTATGAGTCGGATGGATTGGATAAATGTGTAATACACCTTAAATCTTACTTTCAAGTAAAGGACTGATCCCATAGAGGATGGTGAACTGTTTAACCACGTATGGAAATCACCTGAGACCGGAGGAGGTTCGTACATGAAAGATACGGCATTGTTGTGCCAGAAGCATTCGGAACCGTCATCCATGTAAGGTCTGCCTTTTGATTGGAGGTGATCCTAACACAGACGTGAGGAGTGGGCGTATACTATGACGCTTGAATACACAACAGCCATATGAATGACCAAGTAACGTCACCGCATTGAAACACCTACAAATATGCTAATTAGCCATGCGGCTGAAGGAAAATAACATTGGTGACACACAGTATTTCAGCCTATCAACGCACGTGTGGGTGGGAAACATATCTCTCAGTACGGCGCGAAATAGATTGTCTACAGCTGATTGCAGCCTCTATGTCAAATCTACAACCAGTACAAATATAGCGCACACAGCCAGTATCTTCATGCTCACATTGGGAACATCCTAGGAACCATCCTGCTTGTCTTTGGGACATTTGATAAAGATGCCAGTTAGGCATCAAAACGTTATGTTTATCCCTGAATTTTAAACCTCTTTTGTACTATTAAAAGTTAAATTTTACCTATATGGAAGACCAGTGAGTGCTGCCTTTTTTTGCATTTTATATGTATATATATATATATATATATATATATATATATATATATATATATATATATGTATATATATATTGCAGCAATAGATAGATATGTGTTTGTGTATAACTGTGTGTGTATGCAAGTGTTTTGCAAGTCCTTGTGAACATTTGCTTTGGAAATTTAATGGAAAAAAAAGAAAAAGGTAAAAAAACATAATTTATGTAAGAACTTACCTGATAAATTCATTTCTTTCATATTAGCAAGAGTCCATGAGCTAGTGACGTATGGGATATACATTCCTACCAGGAGGGGCAAAGTTTCCCAAACCTCAAAATGCCTATAAATACACCCCTCACCACACCCACAAATCAGTTTAACGAATAGCCAAGAAGTGGGGTGATAAGAAAAAAGTGCGAAAGCATAAAAAACAAGGAATTGGAATAATTGTGCTTTATACAAAAAAATCATAACCACCACAAAAAAGGGTGGGCCTCATGGACTCTTGCTAATATGAAAGAAATGAATTTATCAGGTAAGTTCTTACATAAATTATGTTTTCTTTCATGTAATTAGCAAGAGTCCATGAGCTAGTGACGTATGGGATAATGACTACCCAAGATGTGGATCTTCCACGCAAGAGTCACTAGAGAGGTAGGGATAAAATAAAGACAGCCAATTCCGCTGAAAAATAATCCACACCCAAAATAAAGTTTAAATCTTATAATGAAGAAAACTGAAATTATAAGCAGAAGAATCTAACTGAAACAGCTGCCTGAAGTATTTTTCTACCAAAAACTGCTTCAGAAGAAGAATACACATAAAAATGGTAGAATTTAGTAAAAGTATGCAAAGAAGACCAAGTTGCTGCTTTGCAAATCTGATCAATCGAAGCTTCATTCCTAAACGCCCAGGAAGTAGAAACTGACCTAGTAGAATGAGCTGTAATCCTTTGAGGCGGAGATTTACCCGACTCGACATAAGCATGATGAATTAAAGATTTCAACCAAGATGCCAAAGAAATGGCAGAGGTCTTCTGACCTTTCCTAGAACCGGAAAAGATAACAAATAGACTAGAAGTCTTTCGGAAATTCTTAGTAGCTTCAACATAATATTTCAAAGCTCTAACTACATCCAAAGAATGCAATGATCTCTCCTTAGAATTCTTAGGATTAGGACATAATGAAGGAACCACAATTTCTCTACTAATGTTGTTAGAATTCACAACCTTAGATAAAAATTTAAAAGAAGTTCGCAACACCGCCTTATCCTGATGGAAAATCAGAAAAGGAGATTCACAAGAAAGAGCAGATAATTCAGAAACTCTTCTAGCAGAAGAGGATGGCCATAAAGAAAACAAAAACTTTCCAAGAAAGTAATTTAATGTCCAGTGAATGCATAAGTTCAAACGGAAGAGCTTGAAGAGCCCCCAAAACCAAATTCAAACTCCAAGGAGGAGAAATTGACTTAATAACAGGTTTTATACGAACCAAAGCTTGTACAAAACAATGAATATCAGGAAGAATAGTAATCCTTCTGTGAAAAAGAACAGAAAGAGCAGAGATTTGTCCTTTCAAGGAACTTGCAGACAAACCTTTATCCAAACCATCCTGAAGAAACTGAAAAATTCTCGGAATTCTAAAAGAATGCCAGGAAAAATTATGAGAAAGACACCAAGAAATGTAAGTCTTCCAGACTCGATAATATATCTTCCTAGATACAGATCTACGAGCCTGTAACATAGTATTAATCACAGAGTCAGAGAAACCTCTTTGACTAAGAATCAAGCGTTCAATCTCCATACCTTTAAATTTAAGGATTTGAGATCCTGATGGTAAAAAAGGACCTTGTGACAGAAGGACTGGTCTTAACGGAAGAGTCCACGGTTGGCAAGAAGCCATGCGGACAAGATCCGTATACCAGAATCTTGGAGATTACTCTTGGAAGAAGAACTAGAGGCGGAAAGATATAGGCAGGATGATACTTCCAAGGAAGTGACAATGCTTCCACTGCTTCCGCCTGAGGATCCCTGGATCTGGACAGTTACCTGGGAAGTTTCTTGTTTAGATGAGAAGCCATCAGATCTATTTCTGGAAGTCCCCACATTTGAACAATCTGAAGAAACACCTCTGGGTGAAGAGATCATTCGCCCGGATGTAACGTTTGGCGACTGAGATAATCCGCTTTCCAATTGTCAATACCTGGGATATGAACCGCAGAGATTAGACAGGAGCTGGATTCCGCCCATACCAGTATTCGAGATACTTCTTTCATAGCCAGAGGACTGTGAGTCCCTCCTTGATGATTGACATATGCCACAGTTGTGACATTGTCTGTCTGAAAACAAATGAACGATTCTCTCTTTAGAAGAGGCCATGACTGAAGAGTTTCTGAAAATTGCACGGAGTTCCAAAATATTGATTGGTAATCTCACCTCCTGAGATTTCCCAAACCCCTTGTGCTGTCAGAAACCCCCATACAGCTCCCCAACCTGTCAGACTTGCACCTGTTGAGATCACAGTCCAGGTTGGAAGAAAAAAAGAAGCCCCCTGAACTAAACGATGGTGGTCTGTACCACGTCAGAGGGTGTCGAACAATCAGTTTTAAAGATATTAAATGAGATATCTTTGTATAATCCCGGCACCACTGGTTCAGCATACAGAGCTGAAGAGGTTGCATGTGAAAATGAGCAAAGGGGAACACGTCCAATGCAGCAGTCATAAGAACCTAGAATTTCCATGCATAAGGCTACCGAAGGGAATGATTGAGACTGAAGGTTTCGATAAGCTGAAACCAATTTCAGACGTCTCCTGACCAACAGAGACAGAGTCATGGACACTGAATCTATCCGGAAATCTAAAAAAGGTTACTCTTGTCTGAGGAATCAACAAACTGATTGGTTAATTGATCCTCCAACCATGTTCTTGAAGAAACAACACTCATAAAAAGCTGGAAAGGATCTTTCCATTGAAAATGAGCAAAGGGAATTGAATCCAATGCTGTTAAAACTTCTATGCATATATAGCAACTGAAGGAAATAATAGAGACTAAAGGTACCGACAGACGGAACCCAATACAAATTGTCCCTTGTCTGATAGAAACAAAGATAGTGACATAAACCATCTGGAAACCTAAAAAAAAAAGGTGACCCTTGCGTGAGGAATTAAGAGCTTTTGAAAAAAGATCCTCTAACTATGTCCTGAAGAGCAAGTGAAACATATGAGAATCCACATCCTCAGGAAATAATCTGAATGAAAACAGAAAAATGAAGAATATGCATTTATTGTATCTAAAGAAAACAAATAATGCTATCAATGACCACAAAAAGGCAAAATAGTTTGAATAAAACTCCAAAACCCAGTTCCTAGAAAAGGAACTGGAATAAAAACCCCAGAAGATTCCAGGTCTGAGCAGAGCTTGAACCCCATGGGTACCCAGCCATGCCTCAACAGTATCCAAAATATATAGGACAGAAACACACTGAAAGAAAGTGTTAGCCTTACTGGAATAAAATCAAAGAAATTTGGACAAAATAGTACCAAATAAATTTCAAAGAAGTCTTAACCTGCCCCTTACCAGCCAAGCTGGAATACGGCATGTGCATCGCAACATTAGGGAGCTAATTTCGAACCCCAATTAAAAACATGTTACTTGGGAAAGAACTCAGGATTCGTTCCTTAATAAGAACAACCAAACTAGTATAAGCTTAAAGTTTTAGTCTTAGAACTCAATCTTGAAGCCCATAGTAACAGTTTAAGAATTGAATCCAATTATAATTGATTATCTTAGAACAAAAGAAATATGGATTTTTTTATTTTTTTTTAAAAAAATCACAGAATTCTTCTAGCTAAAATAGCTAAAGACATAGATTAACCCTCATTTGCGTATATATTCAATAAAATGAAGACACAAATGAAATCATTAGCATGATAGTCCAGTTTAAAGGACCAGTCAAAACAGAGGACTTGCAAAATGCAAAACAACAAGACAAATGCAACGGCACCTAGTCTAGTAAATGTTGTCCCTTAACAATGCTAAAATAAATCATGATCTGATACTTGATCTTAAAGTAAACAGAAAAAATGAAGCAATTGCAATATCACAGGACCAAGAAAAGTACCTGAAACTAAATAATTTTCCAAAAATAAGATACAACTATATAAAGGAAAATAAATACTATTTTGCTATAAAAACAATAGCATAATTAGTAGGAGTAGAGATAGCTCCAATAAATTGGAGAACATTCCAAATTGAATTTAACTGCTGACAAAGAATATAGTTTAAAAATAAAAGACAATTCTCAGCCTATTCCATTCCCTAGTATGGGGAATTGGAAAGAAAACCTCTGAAATCACAGAAGAAAAAATAAAAAGGCAGAAATAGTGTCAGCTAGTCTTAAAGAACTAGTTACCTTAATATCCAAAATAATCAACACCTCTTCAACAAAGAACAAATGTACTTTAATAATAAAAAAAATATATAAAAAAGTAGATTTGTTAGTGTCAATATCTGATGAAGAGAATTTCTGAAAGAGAAAAAAACATCATCAGAGAAGGATAAATCAGTATGTTGTTGGTCATTTGAAACTTCAATAATTAAAAAAGAAGTGAAAAAGACCTAAAAATCGTATTAGAAGGCACGAAGTCAGACATAGCCTTAATCAGAAAAAATATTTCTTATAAATCTTCTAAACATTTCTTGCACTTAAGAATGGAAATGTATAAAGCATAAATACTAATGGAATCTGCATGTAAAAGTATATTACAAACCATAGCTAAAGATAAACATTTATAACATTTAAAATAAATGAACTTAGCTTTGGTAGAACTGAAACTCAGTTAAGCATTTTTCCAGAAGTGGCTTCTGACTCAGGGACAAACGGAGACATCTTGCAATATGTAATAGAAAAAACAACATATAAAACAAAATTGATCAAATTCCTTAAATGACAGTTTCAGGAATGGGAAAAAAATGCCAGTGAACAAGCTTCTAGCAACCAGAAGCAATAAATAATGAGACTTAAATAATGTGGAGACAATAGTGACGCCCATATTTTTAGCGCCAAAAAAGACACCCACATTATTTGGCGCCTAAATGCTTTTGGCGCCAAAAATGACGCCACATCCGGAACGCCGACACTTTTGGCGCAAAAAAACGTCAAAAATAAATCATGATCTGATACTTGATCTTAAAGTAAACAGAAAAAATGAAGCAATTGCAATATCACAGGACCAAGAAAAGTACCTGAAACTAAATAATTTTCCAAAAATAAGATACAACTATATAAAGGAAAATAAATACTATTTTGCTATAAAAACAATAGCATAATTAGTAGGAGTAGAGATAGCTCCAATAAATTGGAGAACCCTCCAAATTGAATTTAACTGCTGACAAAGAATATAGTTTAAAAATAAAAGACAATTCTCAGCCTATTCCATTCCCTAGTATGGGGAATTGGAAAGAAAACCTCTGAAATCACAGAAGAAAAAATAAAAATGCAGAAATAGTGTCAGCTAGTCTTAAAGAACTAGTTACCTTAATATCCAAAATAATCAACACCTCTTCAACAAAGAACAAATGTACTTTAATAATAAAAAAAATATATAAAAAAGTAGATTTGTTAGTGTCAATATCTGATGAAGAGAATTTCTGAAAGAGAAAAAAACATCATCAGAGAAGGATAAATCAGTATGTTGTTGGTCATTTGAAACTTCATAATTAAAAAAAGAAGTGAAAAAGACCTAAAAATCGTATTAGAGAGGCACGAAGTCAGACATAGCCTTAATCAGAAAAAATATTTCTTATAAATCTTCTAAACATTTCTTGCACTTAAGAATGGAAATGTATAAAGCATAAATACTAATGGAATCTGCATGTAAAAGTATATCATAATAACTTATTACAAACCATAGCTAGAGATAAACATTTATAACATTTAAAATAAATGAACTTAGCTTTGGTAGAACTGAAACTCAGTTAAGCATTTTTCCAGAAGTGGCTTCTGACTCAGGGACAAACGGAGACATCTTGCAATATGTAATAGAAAAAACAACATATAAAACAAAATTGATCAAATTCCTTAAATGACAGTTTCAGGAATGGGAAAAAAATGCCAGTGAACAAGTTTCTAGCAACCAGAAGCAATAAATAATGAGACTTAAATAATGTGGAGACAATAGTGACGCCCATATTTTTTAGCGCCAAAAAAGACGCCCACATTATTTGGCACCTAAATGCTTTTGCCGCCAAAAATGACGCCACATCCGGAACGCCGACACTTTTGGCGCAAAAAAACGTCAAAAAAATGACGCAACTTCCGGCAACACGTATGACGCCGGAAACAGGAAAAAAAAAATTGCGCCAAAAAAGTCTGCGCCAAGAATGACGCAATAAAATGAAGCATTTTTCACCCCGTGAGCCTAATAGCCCACAGGGAAAAAGTCAAATTTTAAGGTAAGAAAAAAATTGATTAATTCATATGCATTATCCCAAATATGAAACTGACTGTCTGAAATAAGGAATGTTGAACATCCTGAGTCAAGGCAAATAAATGTTTGAACACATATATTTAGAACTTTATATAAAAGTGCCCAACCATAGCTTAGAGTGTCACAGAAAATAAGACTTACTTACCCCAGGACACTCATCTACAAGTAGTAGAAAGCCAAACCAGTACTGAAACGAGAATCAGTAGAGGTAATGGTATATATAAGAGTATAATCGTCGATCTGAAAAGGGAGGTAAGAGATGGAATCTCTACGACCGATAACAGAGAACCTATGAAATAGGACCCCGTAGAAGGAGATCATTGAATCAAATAGGCAATACTCTCCTCACATCCCTCTGACATTCACTGCACGCTGAGAGGGAAAACCGGGGCTCCAACCTGCTGCGGAGCGCATATCAACGTAGAATCTAGCACAAACTTACTTCACCACCTCCACAGGAGGCAAAGTTTGTAAAACTGATTTGTGGGTGTGGTGAGGGGTGTATTTATAGGCATTTTGAGGTTTGGGAAACTTTGCCCCTCCTGGTAGGAATGTATATCCCATACGTCACTAGCTCATGGACTCTTGCTAATTACATGAAAGAAAAGAGGCCTAAAACCATGGGGGGGTCAGCAGAATTTTGAGGGCCTAGGGCAGCACAAAACCTACATATACGCCACTGTATATATATGATCTATGTATTGATTATTTATTATCTAGATATTTATTATCCATCTGCCTTTGTATCCATCTATTGTATATCTACATTTTTTTTTCTTTTTCAAAGTTTTTATTGCAACTAAATGTGTTTTTACAAAATAAAGTTATTACAAACATTTTATCAATATGTTATTCCTGCTTGCTTATCTATTCCTTTCCTCTTTTTGTATTTAGAAAGTCAGTGTTCGCATATGAGGAGACTAAGAGGATTCCAGTTAGTATTAATCCTCTGATGACGTTAAAGGGACATGAAACCCACATTGTTTCTTTCATGATTCAAAAAGAGCAGCAATTTTAAACAACTTTCCAATTTACTTCTATTATTTAATTTGCTTACTTCTCTTGTTATCCTTTGCTGAAAGGTTTATCTAGGTAAGCTCAGGAGCAGCAAAGAACCTAAGTTCTAGCTGCTGATTGGTGGCTGCATATATATACCTATTGTCATTGGCTCATTCATGTGTTCAGTTAAAAACCAGTAGTGCATTGCTGCTCCTTTAACAAATGATACCAAAAGAATGAAGTAAATTTGATAATAAAAGTAAACTGGAATGTTTTTTTATTTTTTTAAATTGTACCTAAATCATGAAAGAACATTTTTGGGTTGCATGTCCCTTTAAGGCTCTTCAATTCCATGGAGAAGTAGCTTAGCAAAACCACGTTATGTAGTCAAAATGTTAAATATAATTCTACAGTGTATCTCAATAGACATGTATTTACATTATCAGTTTGAACGTATTCTGTGCATAATATGGGTGGTAGGAAAGTTGTATCCCAACAGTGGTGGAAAGTGTGGGGGGGGGGGAGCATTTACAACATGCGCTGAACTGCGGTTACAGCTGAAATATTAGTAATTGTGCCTCAGAGTATGGGATTGATTTCTTCTTCCCTTTATTCCATGTTTCCAACATGATTTCATGCAAATAATTTGTGTCAGTCTGAAAATAGTGATACCTCTCCGTCTGTAGAGGTAGGTCTATTTGGGCTGACCATTCCTCTGTGGTTGGGGATACAGAAGTCTTCCAATGTCTAGGAATTGAGATTTTTAGGCCATTGAGCATAAGTATCATTAGATTATGTTTGGCTTTTTGTTTTAACTTGGGAAGCCCTGATAAAAGCATTATACTGGGACTGTTGGGAATAATTTCTTCTATAACATTGCTCATTACAGCAATTACTTCTTCCCAAAACTTATGTAAGCCCACTTGGCCCCACCAAATATGAACTATGGTACCTATTTTGACAAATCCCCTCCAACACCTGCCCGTAGTTTATTTTCTGCAGTCTATGAGGTGTGATATACCATCTCGTCAGAAATGTATCATTTGTTTCTTGAACTCTAGCGGAAATAGAGGAAGATTTGGTAGCTCAAAAATTGCCTTCCATTATTTTGTTGAAATATCTGAACCCAGTTCATGATTCCAGGCGTTAGTATAATGTGGGAGGTAAGTTGCCTCTGGGATCAGCAATAATGTATACAAAATTGAGATGGAATGGGCAGGGGTGTGCTGTAGCAAACAAAGCCACTCAAAAGCGCTCAGTTGCCTAGTGATTTGTTGTCTAAAAGGATGTGTTTCTAGGAAGTTATTTATTTGTGCATAGGCAAGCCAATTTGGGAGAAGTTCAGGATCTATATCTGTGATTTCTGCATATTCTTTTAGTTTAACATGTTGTAGAATGTATCAAAAGACCCTTTTTCCAAGAGGAATGACGTTGAAGAATTTACTTTTACATATTTTATTGGGATAACACCCAGCTAATCATCTCACTCACCCGAGACCCCGCCACCGCCAAGAAAAACGTCCACAAAGGACTGACATCAATCGCCACCTGGATGAATGACAACCGTCTCAAACTCAACACAGACAAGACCGAAATCCTCCTTCTCGGACCCACCGAATCCGCATGGGATGACTCCTGGTGGTCCACAGCCCTCGGACACCCTCCAACCCCAACATACCACGCATGAAACTTAGGCGTCATCCTTGACTCATCACTCTCCATGGACCGCCAAATCAACGCAGTCTCTTCGACTTGTTTTCACATTCTCTACCTACTGTGAAAAATCTTCAAGTGGATCCCTACTGAAACCAGAAAGTCTGTCACCCACGCCCTCATCAGTAGTCGAATGGACTATGGCAATGCACTCTACGCTGGGTCCACCATCAAGCTCCAAAATCGACTCCAACGCATCCAGAACGCCTCAGCCAGACTCATACTCGACATCCCTCGCCAAAGCCACATCACCGAACACCTAGGGAGCCTGCACTGGCTCCCTGTCAACAAGAGAATCACCTTCAAGCTCCTAACCCACGCATTCAAAGCCCTCCATAACATCGGTCCCGAATACATCAACCACCGCATCAATTTCTACACTCCCCCGACCACTCCGATCTGCCGACCAAGCACTTGCAGTCATCCCCCGCTTTAGGAAAACAACAGCTGGAGGAAGGTCCTCCTACATGGCAGCAAAAACATGGAACATCCTCCCGCTACACCTCAGACAATCCACCTCCCTCACAAACTTCAGGAAGAACATCAAGACTTGGCTCTTCGACTGAATCGCCTTCCCTTATCTCCCCCTCTTTTCCTACCTCCCTCAGCGCCTTGAGACACTCACGGGTGATTAGTTCGCGCTTTATAAGTAGTCAATAGATAAATAGATTGCTATGTCTGAATTGTAGCAAATGGGACACTCTGGTCGAGATATTGGAAAGTGTGCCTGTTATTTTGCCCCACACAAATAAAACCCTTTTAAGATGAGTTATTTTGATATGTGCGCTGATCTATGTTTTACGGGTAGCCAGGCTTGGGAATCTGCATTCTTGCAAAGAATTGTCCTATCTAGTTTAACCCATTGTTTATCGCGGTCGTTGGTGCACAACCAGTCTCATAGTCTATGTAGGAAGGTTTTGCTGTTTCTCTCGTTCAGAGAGGGATTTGTCAGTATATTTATGAAAATCTTAGTAGTGCTCTCCAAATAATATATCAGCTTATGGCAGGGTTATAATACAATACAAATAATAATTATCCTTAAAAATAGAAACCCTTAACCAACATGCATCTACTAGAAACCATACAATTAATATAAATATCTGAATTCTTTTATTTAGTTAATATCCATGAACATTTTGAAATATATTTGTAATAAAAGGAATATGAAATAAATGATAAGTTAAAACCAACTATTAAGATATGCTATCCTTCTTATAAAACACAGCAAAATTTGTCTTTAAAACCAACCTTTACAAATCAGCCTTATTTACAAATAGCCTTTTATTTACTTAACACAATGGGACTAAAACCTTTAACATCCAAGTAATACAATTCTAAACAGTGCTTATAAACAATAGGATAATATATATATTATGCTCTTTAACTGCAATTTATCCTAATACAATATTGATTTAAAACACCAGAACTTTCACAGATAAATCACTTAGTCTACCAGATACAAATTTAAACAATAATACAATATACACTTCTGAATTATTATTATATATTTGCATAGATAAACAATTTAAGATTGGGATTAGTTTAACAATACATAGGCTATGAAATGCTAACTTGAAATATAAACTATTTTCTTAAATCTGCTTATTATAGTTTAACTGTAGTGACTATGCATATAACTTATTTTACCAATAACCTTGTATACTTTACCAAATAAACAGCAATCGATCTCCAATATTCATTAATAGGAATTGTTTCACCTCAGAATACCAAAATGTATAATTTGCAGTCAATGAGAAGAATAGATCAGCTTTGCTTTGAGTAAATGGTATATCGCGCCCAACAGGAACCAGTCACAGGTTTAGCTCAGCAGAAAAATCTGTCTCTCTCTCTCTATCTTGCAATAACTTTATATGGGTTCTCCTCACTGGTGAAATTGGAAACGCCCAAGTGGAAACCTTGTTTCGGATTGGCCCTCGTGCTTGTTCCTTGTCATTGGATAATTGGTTTAGTATACATTGTTGTCATGGAAACGCATCGTTTAAACAGTTAAATCTCTTAACTGCTATACTGGTTTTGGCCCTTCGGTGGCAGCGTTGCAACACAAACAAATACAGCAATACCATTTCTAAACATTTTAACAAACTTAAATCAGTATTTCTATGAAATGGTTATTCATTTTATCATAATTTACTGCAACAACTATTCACAATATTTGTTTTGGATAAGTAATAGCTTATGAATTTTCTGATCATTTTGATATGAAACACAGTATATTATATTAAAATAATGTATCCTGTTTCTGAAATTAACGACATTCATATATCTAATATGTTTTCAGAGCCGTGTTTAAACTTTCATAACCATCTTGTATATAATCATACGACATGGTTCAGATATCCCATGCAGGCACTCCATCTGAAAAATAGAAAAATTATGTTACACATAGTTAAACCATGGGATTATTACAGTTTGAATCTATTTTTCATATATCTATTCACTGCGGCAACTATTTATTTAGTATAATATGTATCATTTCAACATAGATATACATATATGGGCTATTTGAATCATTCCAAACATATATGAAGCTATTGGCATTATTTCTTCTTCAAAATGTATTTAATTTTACTTAAAGTCTAAATACAGTTGTTTTGAAATCACAGTGTAAGCCATGTGCTTTCTCTGTGTTATCCTCCCTAGACTTTTTGTCTCTTATTCACCACATGGGGTCATTTTGTACCTGAGAGTAATGTTGACATTCTCACAAGATTTGTCACCTGAGTTAGACTCTTAGGTACATTGGGAGGGGTAAATAGATTTTATCTCACATTCCCAAGCAATCACACATATGGTTTCTGAAATTGCTGTTACATTTTAATCAAACCAAATGCTCTATTGTTCTCACTTTAGCTAGGAATGTCTCTTTTAAAGTAATCTTTAAGAGTTTCCTGTGTAATTGAAAAAGTGGGGGAGAATTAAACCTGTTTGAAGTCAGTTCTTCTGAATGAAAATGAGTCATTTTCCACTGATCAGTGAAATATCTGATTAAAGATATATATTTATTAATCTTGAAATATATGATTAAAATATATATTTATTAACCTTACATATACCTTGACAGATTGCCTGGAATTTCGGGGCTGGACTGTACTGTGAAGTCAGGATCAGACTGATATGCTTCAGGAAAGTTCTTCTCTGTAAAAGGCACATGTTGGGCAAAAAGAGGCTGCTTCTTGGGTGGTAACTAGCCATAGAACAAGCTATTATGCTATTGTTCGTTCCCAGGTTGAGCGCTTCTCTCTTTTTATTTATGCAAATGATGACACTTAGGGAAGTCTCCCTAAGTGTGATGCAGGAATCCAGACGTGGACCCGTTGCTCAGTGTGCCTAGAGGGATATGGCTGAAACGTACGTCTGGCAGTGGCGGCTGGTGAATTTTTAAGATGGTGGTGCACAAGACCCCGCCCCTTTGAGAAAGCCACACCCCTTTGAGAAAGACCACGCGTAATTTGAGAAAGGCCACGCCTATTTGAGAAAGTCACGCCCATTTGAACCAGCAGTGTTTTTGGTCGTTGTCTTGTTGAAATATCCAGACCCGGCGTAACTTCAACTTTGTGACTGATTCCTCAACATTATTCTCAGTTTGTAGGACACAGTACACCCCTGTATGAAAAGCAGTAATGAATTGCACTTCCCCAGTTCCACCCAGGACATGCCTTACTCCACCCATAACACACCCAAGATGCACTACCATGACCCCACAACTTTAGCTAAGGACCCATCCATAAAAACACTAGTGGGATCCAGCTCATAAGTCTAATGTTAATCTTAGTTACTGGGTTTCAGAGTAAAATATTATTGTATTTAATTAGCACGCATTACAAAATTTTTTGATTGACATGCCTGGCTGACATATGTATTTAGTACTTATGTACTAAATACATATGTCAGCCAGGAGGCATGTCAATCAAAAAACAAGGGAGTCTTTTAGAATCAATGTAGGGAGATGAAAAAAAGGTATTATTAAAACGGTAGAAAATAGACAAAGGGTTACTGCTGGCTTTTAAAGGTTGAATAAAAAAATCTAAATCTAACACAAAGTATATAATCTAATCTATTCTATTTAATAAATTAATCTCTAGTAAAACATAAAATGACTTTGCAAAATGGATAATTGAAATTAAAAACTTGGTTCCCCATAAAAAAAAAATTAAAAAAAACATTATCATTGTCCCCATTTAAGTGATTGTTGTTACTTGTTAATAATATTTTATAGTATTTGTTGACACTTAAAGTGTCAACAAAAACTATAAAATATTATTCCTGGCCCTGCATCATATTTCATATATGGGCACTGGCAGTCTCAAGAGAAAAGATCAGATGACAAGTAGTGTTCCTTACGGTAGTTTGGGGCTGGACTGTACTGTGAAGTCAGGATCAGACTGATATGCTTCAGGAAAGTTCTTCTCAGTGAAAGGCACATGTTGGGCAAAAAGAGGCTGCTTCTTGGGTGGTAACTAGCCATAAAACAAGCTATTATGCTATTGTTCGTTCCCAGGTTGAGCGTTTCTCTCTTTTTATTTATGCAAATGATGACACTTAGGGAAGTCTCCCTAAGTGTGATGCGGGAATCCAGACGTGGACCCGTTGCTCAGTGTGCCTAGAGGGATATGGCTGCACCTCACTGACGACGCCCACAATAGACCGAAACGTACGTCTGGGGTTTTGCTGTTTCTCTCGTTCAGAGAGGGATTGCCTGGTATTTTGGCGCTGGACTGTACTGTGAAGTCAGGATCAGACTGATATGCATAAGGAAAGTTCTTCTCTGTGAAAGGCACATGTTGGGCAAAAAGAGGCTGCTTCTTGGGTGGTAACTAGCCATAGAACAAGATATTATGCTATTGTTCGTTCCCAGACTGAGCGCTTCTCTCTTTTTATCTATCTAGGAAGGTGGCCTGTCTATATTTTGCAATATCTGGAACTCGCAATCCCTCGTTTTCTTTAGGTTAATATAAAGTGGTTTCATTTATACAAGGTTTAATACAGTTCTAAATGTATTACTCCAAATTATCCTGCAGTTTGTGGATAAAATTGTGTGGTAATGATATGGGCAAAGTTTGCAGAATATACAAAATTCTTTGAAATTTTTCATTTTTATTATACTTATTCTTCCCAGCCAGGATATGGTTTTATTTCTCAAATTGGAGAGGTCTCCAATAATTGTATTTTTGATCAATTTGTAGTTAGAGTCAAATAGAGCTTGTGGGTCTATGGAGAGATATATTACCAAATATTTAAAAAAAATGTTTTCAAGTAAAGAGGGCATTTTTTCATGACCTGAAATCATCTGGGGCGTTGATATGTTCAGAATCTTTGACTTCCTCAAATTATGTTGGATATCAAATATTTCAGCATAATCTTTAAAGACCTGCAGGACCTTTGGAAGTGATGTGTCTAGGTTTGTTAGAATCAGCAGCACATCATTGGCATACATGCCAATTTATATTCAGAGTCACCAATTTTTATACCTGTTATTTGTGAGTCCTTGCATATTTTGTGGGCAAGTGTCTCAATAGATAAGGCAAAAGGTATGGGTGACAAGGGGCAGCCCTGTCTAGTTTCGTTGGTTATTTGAAATTTATCTGAGAGTAAGGTAAATAAAGTAAAGATGGTTTTAATACATTTGCCACTAAATTTCATGTGTGTTAATGTCCTTCTTAGAAATGACCAGTTTACTCTATCAAAGGCCTTTTCAGTGTCTGTAGAGATAAGTGCTGCGGGTATCTGGTTATGTTGCACGTAGGAAATGAGTTGCAGCACTTTAAGAGTGTTATCTCGTGCGTCTCTCCTTGGTATAAACCCTACTTGATCTAAATTTATCAATGTGGGTAAAAATCTGTTTATCCTATTAGCCAGTATTTTGGCAAAAACTTTATATCTGTATTTAGCAAAGATATCTGATAAAAATCTTCCGGTCTATCTGGGGATTTGCCTGGCTTACGGAACACCGTGATGTGTGCCTACCACATATTGGGTGGAAACCCTCCCTTATCTAGAACTGGGTCTAATCAAAAAAATGTATTATCTTTTAGGTATATATGGCTATGTGTGTATCTATTTTATTACAAGACAGGAAGCTTCATATTTTGTTTAACATTCTTTACTGAACTCTGCACAGCAGCAATAAACAGTGAAACGTTTTAACTAATCAGAGCACAGCAAAGGGTATATAAGCCCCTGATTCCAAACACTCCCCTTTCTTTGCTGCTCAGCACTGCAGATGAATATCATTGTCTGGTCGTTTCTTATTATATTTATTTTTTCTTTTATCTAATGTATTGTTTTCTCTAATGTGTTTATCCTCTCGTTTGTGACGTAATTCCTTCCTTCAATTTTTTCCTTTACTTTGGTGTTATGTTTTACTGAATGTTCTTCTATTTTTACCCATTCTTCTTCTTCTTTCGTTGGTTTTTACTTGCGCTACCTACTTGCATTTGCTGGCACTCTGGTCTCCATTTGTGCCGCTGGTCTTTGGCCTTCTATTTGGCCGTTCATTCTTTGCACATGCGTGGGTGTCTCCGACTTTTTTGAGACTCCCAAGCATGCGCATTGGCCGATTTTCATGGCGGTTACCATCTTTGAAGTTACTTTTGCTATGTGATTGTTGAAGTGTCTCATTTTCTTGCAGCACCATTAATTCGGAGCTGCAAGCACTTCTCAGTACTTATATACTTTCTTCCTCTGTTATTTCTACATTTATCTCTTGTATAAATATAAAAAAAATTCCCTCAACTTATACGGGCCTTCACCATTACATATGGCTTGGGGTTTAGCCTTTATTGCATAAATATGATTGTACATGTTTTCATCTACTCAACCCCTTAATGACCAGCACCATACCCTGTACAACGCTGGTCGTTAAGCCCTTAAAGTGAATGTAAATTTTGATGCTTAAGTGCCCGGTTTTTAAAAATTTGATTAAAAACAGGGGCACTTTAATTAATCAAAATTTACATTTCACTCCTGTTGTGAAAAAAACTTACCTTTTAATCTTCACAGCAGCTCCAGCTTCCTCCGGTTGTCGCAAGCCATTTCTGATGTCAGAAATGATGGATAGGTCATCCTCCAATCACAGCTTCCCCCCAGTTTTTTTTTTAACAGGAGTGAAATGTAAATTTTGATGAATTAAAGTGCCCCTGTTTTTAATCGAATTTTTAAAAACTGGGCACTTAAGCATAAAAATTTACATTCACTTTCAGGGACCAAACGTCGTACCCTGTACTATGCTGTAGTCCTGGGCTTCTCTCTGCCTCGATCTCGCTAAAAGTAACGAGATTGCGCTATTTCTGCATGCCCCACGAGTCGGGGCACTGCAGAAATAGAGTTGCAGAGTTACCAATGCAGAGAGGGCCACTCTGTGGCTCTCTCTGCATCAGACAGCCGGTGGGTGCCGATCGTTGGTGGGTGGGAGGGAAAAGGAGGGAGGCGGGTGGGCAGCCCATCGCTGGAGGGGGTGGGAGGGGCGGGAATGCTATGGGGAAAAAAGTGTAGAGCGTCAGTGAGTGGGAAGCAGGGAGAGGGGGTTACTATAGTGGAAAGTAGGGTAGAGGGTGGGAAAGCAATCTAATAGGGGGGTATGGTACTGGGGGGGTAGCTACACTACAGAAAAAAAAGGTTTTGTTTGCCAAATAAATAAAAAATATAGCAAACTGGGTACTGGCACACAGCTGCCAGTACCTATGATGGCGGTAATAGGTAGATGGGTGATGTTTAGAAAGCTGTTTGGGGGGGTTCAGTGAGGTTGGGGTAAAGGGGGAATCCTACACTGCAGAAAATATATTTAAAAAATTTTTTTATTAAAAAAAAGCCTTATTTTCATACTTGCAGACTTTCTGCCAGTACTTAAGATGGGGGTGACAATTGGGGGTCGGGGGAGGGAAGAGAGCTGTTTCAGAGGGATCAATTAGGGATCAGGGGGTGGGAAGTATCAGGTGGGAGGGTAATCTCTACACTAAAGCTAAAATTAACCTTACAAGCTACCTGATTAACCCCTTTACTGCTGGGCATAATACAAGTGTGGTGCGCAGCTGCAATTAGCGGCCTTCTAATTACCAAAAAGCAATGTCAAAGCCATATATGTCTGCTATTTCTGAACAAAGGGGATCCCAGAGAAGCATTTACAACCATTTGTGCCATGATTGCACAAGCCGTTTGTAAATAATTTCAGTGAGAAACCTAAAGTTTGTGAAAAAGTTAACAATTTTTTTTATTTGATCGCATTTGGCGCTGAAATGGTGGCATGAAATATACCAAAATGGGCCTAGATCACTACTTTGGGTTGTCTACTAAAAAATATATATAGTTTTGATAGGTAACTATAAAAAAGGCTCTATTTCTGTTTAAATGTAGTGAAGGCAAAAATGCTAAAAATGCTCTGGTCTTTTGGGGAAGTTTTTGTCTGAAATGCCTGGTCCTTAAAGGGTTAACTGCAAAGGACTCCAATGTACTTATATATATATATATATATATATATATATATATATATATGTATACATATGTATTTATATGTATATGTATATATATATACAGTATACCTGCCTGTGACTCTGAGGACAGCACAGCTTCTTGTCAGGGCCACTGAGCACCCAGGGCTGAGCATGTTGCAGGGTCATGGGATGTGTACCCGGTCCGGTCTAGGAGTGCAGTCCCCTTCCGTGTTCTGTATATTACTTGGGTGATTACATAAGCCTGTGCACCCCTCCCTTGTTCTCAGTTTGTTTGGATATGAGAGCTTGCATTGTGTGGTTGTTTTAGGGTCCCAGGTATTGGAAAGGACCTTGACGTGGTACCTGGGCTTGTCCCATTTGGCCACATGCGGTAACTAACCTGTCCATTTTTGCTTTTAAATCTTAGCTGTGAGCTTGCTAGTGAGTGCAGGGTTTCTCTGTGTATTGTATTTATTTGTTTTGTAATTTCCCCTATGGTTCTTGCACCCAGACCTGTCTGGGGTTAACTGCCTGTGACTCTGGGGACAGCACAGCTTCTTGTGAGTGCCAGTGAAAACCCAGGGCTGGGCATGTTGCAGGGTCATGGGATGTGTACCCGGTCCAGTCTAGGAGTGCATTCCCCTTCCGTGTTTTATATATATATATATATATATATATATATATATATATATATATATATATATTATATATATATATGTATGTATATCTTTAGACATGTATATGTACGTACAGTATCTCAATGTTAACGCCCTTTGTCTGCCTTTTTTTCTTTCTTTAACACCTGAGACCTCATATCTGACCCTTTATAACTTTTGTGCAATATTTTCTTTAATAATTTTTATTAGATGGTGTTATTATGAGTGTAAATATACTTCGTAATGCATTTTTGATGTGTTTTGTGCAACTTTAATGTTTCACGAAACAGTTAACCAGAGCTCTGAAGTTGCGGTAATCATTCTAGCATAAATCGGGATTGCGTTCAAGCGATCGCTTTTACTTTCAACTTGTAATACGAGCGATAAGCCCGACGAGCACAAACCCCTGCGTTTGCGCTCGACTTGTAATGTTATCTGGCCCATTGTTGGTTAATGTAGGCACGTGAGATCTTGAAATTCTGCCCATTTGTACTACTTTGTAATATCCTATTCATTAAAGGGACGGTAAAGTTAACATAAAACTTTCATGACTAAGATATCGCTTGTAAGGTTTAAACAACTTTCCAATCCACTTCTATTATGTAGGCTGATATGAGCTCAGAAGTGTGCACATGTCTTTAGCAGTCTATGTATAACATATCTAAAAACAATGTTGTAAACACTGCTGCTAGATGGCTAGAGAGACATGCACGCTCCTGAAGTCGCCTAGGATTAGTCTTTAAAAAAAGAATACAAAGAGAACTAGGCAAAATTGATAGAAGTAAATTAGAAAGTTGTTTTTAAATACCATGCTCTGTCCAATCCATTGAAGTTTAATTTTGACTTTACTGTCCCTTTAATATTTAAAACATTGCTGAAGTTTAGATTAAACTTGTCATTTGCATACATTTACCTAGAAATCATCACAAGCTTTGCGTAAACCACTTGTTCTTATGTTAGAACAAAAAAAGTACAATAAATATGTATGTATGTATATATTTTGTAGTATTTTTATAGTTGTTTGCAAAAACATTACCGCATGCATTGACCTCTAGCCCAATAAGTAGACATGTGCAATTGGTTTTGGCCCGAATTTTGTTTTCGGACGAATTTTGGTCGATTTCGGAGATTCGGATTAATCTGAATTTCTGAATTGACACCATAACGAAAATTCCGAAAACGAATAAATCTGTTTCCGAATTTTCAGATCCATTCTTTATTCATATTCAGAATTTTTCATTGTTCTAATCTACACCGGAGTTCCCCAACATTGCTGACACTAACTAAACCTATTAACCTCTAAACCGCAGGTTCCCCGAGCATCGCTGACACTAACTAAACCTATTAACCCCTAAAGCGCAGTTCCACGACATCACCGACACTAACTAAAACACTAAATAAAGCTATTAACCCGTAAACCACCGTTTCCTGACATCGCCAACACTAACTAAACCTATTAACCTCTAAACCGCAGTTCCCCCGACATCGCTGACACTTACTAAACCTATTAACCCCTAAACCGCACCCCCACATCGCTGAAACTAACTAAACCTATTAGCCCCTAAACAGCAGTTCCCCGACATAGCCGACACTAACTAAAACACTAAATAAAGCTATAAACCCATAAACCACAGTTCCCAAACATCGCCAACACAAACTAAACCTATTAATCTCTAAACCGCCGCCCCCCACACATCGCAACTTCCTGAATTAAATTATATTAACCCCTAAACCTAACACTCTTTAACTTTAACATAATTAAAATACACCTAAATTAAAGTTACAATTATAAACTAACTACCTATTTAAAAACAAAAAGAAACTTACCTGTGAAATAAAATAAAACCTAAGCTTAAACTAAAAAAACCTAAGATTACTAAAAATAAAGAAAATTAAGATTACTAAAAATAAAAAAAACTAACATTACAAAAAAATGAAAACTACAATTACAAAAAATAATAAAAATTAAAATGACAAAAAATAAAAAAAACTACCATTACAAAAAATAACAAACGCAATTATCCAAAATAATAAAAATGATTCCTATTCTAATACCCCGTTTAAAAAACAAAAACCCACCCCTAAATAAAAAACCCTAATATATAATAAACTACCAATGGCCTTAAAAGGGCCTTTTGTAGGGCATAATAATAAAAATCTCCCTAATCTTATCCGCCTGTCTATAATAAGACGGGCAGATAAGGGTGGAGGGGTAGTACTCCAAAATAAATCGGACTATTTGCAAGAAGCAGATCGTCTATTGAAAGATGAATCCTATTACAAGATTTTATCTTTTGATCCCATACTTACATTCTCAAGAGACCTGATAAAATTGATAGATGTGGGTACTCCCAGCGGATCCTTGATAAAAAGTAAGGAATGTTCTTGTTACCTGAAAAACCAAGTGTGGCATATTATTATCGTTTACAAAAAATACACAAAAGCTTGGTGAATCCCCCTAGGAGACCCATCATCTCGGGTATCGGGTGTCTAACATATAATTTATCATATTATATCAATGTTTTCTTGAAAAAAATTATGATAAATTTAGAATCCTATATAAAAAACACTACAGATCTATTGGGTAAATTAAGGTCTCTTCCAAAATCACAGGCTAAGAAGAATATTTAGATTAGTTGCGATGTTGCAGCTTTATATTCAAATATTAAACATGACATTGGTTTAAGTGCAGTAAATTACTTTTTAGAGCAAGATATGTACATGCCTGAGAAACAGAGAAACTTTATTTTCTTGTGACTTGTGGAACGGCCATGGGGACATCATTCACCCCAAGCTTTGAAAATTTATTTATGGGTTATTTTGAAATACAACATATGTAACCATCTAAGTTTTGGGCGAGTGTTGTCTACTATGGTCGTTTCATAGATGACCTTCTCTTTATATGGAGTGGGACTGAAGAAGAGGCCATAAGCTTTCTAAATGATAATACCTTTGGGATCTCTTTCTCATATAATATCAATGCAGTGAGTATGGAGTTCTTGGATGTTACTCTTGGGTGGAATACAGATGGGAGTGTATATTCCAAAACCTTCTTTAAGAAGGTAGATTGTAATAGCTACATTGACAGAAGGAGTAACCATCATCCTAGATGGTTGAATAATATTCTGTATAGCCAATTCTGTAGACTACGTAGAAATTGCAATAAGGATCATGATTTTAGAGAGGAAGTAGACCTTCTATTGAATAGGTTCAAAGAAAAAAGGTTACAATTTGCAAATACTATCACAGGGGTACATAAAGGCCGCAGCTAGAGATAGGGGTGAACTGTTACAGCCTAAGGTCAGGACAGAGAATAAATATGAGAATGCACTAACATTTATAACAAAATTTAACAGCAACTACAGAGAAAACTAATGCACATTATTTTATTATTATTATTATTATTATTATTATTATACTTTATTTATGAAGCGCCATCATATTCTGCAGCGCTGTCCATGGATACAGTTCATTTAAATAAAACAATATAAAACTTAAAGTACACAGGACAAAATTTACAAACACATACAGGAGGAATTGAGGGCCCTATTCCCGTGGAAACTTACAATCTAGAAGGGTAGGGGGTTGAGAAACAGGAGGTGAGGACTGCAAGATTGAGAAAGATGTTAATACAGAGTTAGAGGAGGGAAATGTTGTTAGGTAAGAGAAATATTATTGAGTTGGGTGGTAGGCTTCTCTGAACAGAAAAGTCTTCAGAGAGCATTTAAAGGAAGAAAGATTAGGGCAAAGCTTGACAGCATGAGGGAGAGTGTTCCAGAGGGTAGGTGCTGCACGACAGAAGTCCTGCAGTCTAGCATGAGAGGAGGTGATAGTCGCAGATGCAAGGAGCAGGTTGGATTGTTGGATCTTAGTGGGCAGGCTGGAGTATACTTATTGATTAGAGAGGATAGGTAGAGGGGAGAGGAGTTGGTGAGCGCTTTGTATACAAGGGTGAGAATTTTGAATTTAATTCTGCTGTGTATGGGGAGCCAATGAAGGGACTCGCAGAGAGGTGCAGCAGAAAAAGAGCAACGGGAAAGGTGGATCAGCCTTGCAGAGGCATTTAGGATGGATTGAAGGGGGGAGAGGCAGGAAAGAGGAAGGCCAGTAAGTAGGTTATTGCAGTAGTCAAGTCGGGAAATAACAATGGAGTGGATTATTTGCTTTGTGGTGTTAGCGCACAGGAAAGGTTGAATATTGGAAATGTTACGTAGATGGTTGCGGCAGGATGTAGAAAGCAATTGGATATGGGAGGCGAAGGATAGATTTGAGTCAAGTGTAACTCCGAGGCAGAGGACTTGGGGCGATGGGGAAATGGTGATGCCGTCAACAGGGACAGAGAAGTTACAAGTCGGCGTAGAGCTTGAGGGGGGGATAAGAAGGAGCTCAGTCTTGGACATGTTAATCTTTAGGTGGTGAGAGGCCATCCAGAAAGAAATACCAGATAGGCAGTCGCTGACATGAGAAAGGACAGAGGGAGAGAGAGCAGGGGTGGAGAGGTAGATCTGGGTGTCATTACATAGAGGTGATATTTGAATCCATAACTGTTGATAAGTTTACCCCGCAAAGAAGTATAGATGGAGAAGAGTAGAGGACCCAAAACAGATCCTTGAGGTACTCCAACAGACAGAGGCATTGGAGAGGAGGAGTCACCGGCAAATCCCACAGAAAAAGACCTGTGAGAAAGATAAGAGTGAATCCAGGAAAGGGCAGTCACAGAGGTCAAAAGAGCTAAGGGTCTGTAGGAGGAGGGGGTGGTCAACTGTGTCGAAGGCAGCTGAGAGGTCAAGTAAGATGAGTATAGAGTAGTGTCCAATATTTTTAGAGAAATATTGGCCTATCTTACAAAATGAGACAATATTGAAAGAAATAGTGGGTGAAAAACCGCTTTGTGTATTTAGAAGAGCTCCTACCCTAAAAAATTCCCTAGCTCCAAGTAAGGTGGTTGCCGCAAAAAAAAGTTTGAGGGATCCTAAAACGTGTAGGGAGTCTTCAGGTTTCCTAAATCTCAAAAAAGGGGTCTTTAAATGTGCTAAAAATATATGTTTAACATGCAAATATATTAGCCATAAGGATACTAGTTTTATATCCAATGTCACAGGAGAAGTAATTCCTATTAGAACTAGAATAACATGTGAAAGCATTTATGTTATTTATCTTATTACCTGCGTATGTGGTAAGCAATATAGTGGGCGTACTAGTAGGTGTTTGAGAACACGTTGGGTTGAGCACCTCAGGAATATTAAAAATAAGTATATTAAACAGAGTATATCCAGTCATAGTACCCATATACATGAGGGGAGTGAATATATTCCAATATCTATATATTATAACAGATTCAATAGGCTACGTCAGAGAGAAACTTTCTGGATTTGGAGGGTCTAAATTAAAATATTGATTTGGCTGCTTTCCAATAGATCTTTTTTTTTCAAAAAAATGTAGGGTTATACATGGGAATGCACTTAGAGAGCATCCAATATTTATGCACATTTGTGGCCATTGAAATATTAAGAAATATTTTAATATGAGAGTTTAGTATTGTCAGAACTACAGCCACATTACTCTGAATATACCTGATCCTGTCTGATCTTGGAAGCTAAGCAGGGTCAGGCCCGGTCAGTACCTGGTTGGGGGGGGTACTGTTATTTCTTCAAGTGTGCACATACATTCTATATGCATGCACATATCTTATATGGTATGTATTTATATTTTAGGAGCTTTGTGTTTTTAGAAGGCCTTGGCATTAAACATATTGCTTAGGTACATATTTTATTACACATCTGTTATATTAATTTTTTTAATTAGGATGTTTGAGATTTTATACTTTTCTTTTTCTTCTTTTCTTTTTTTTTAGGTGATGTGATGTGTTTATATTATATGTGTATATATATATATATGTTTTGTGTGACTACCAAATCAAGCTATATATGCATGGCAGCAGAATGTTTTATGAGTGCAATTCGCTAAATGTGTGTATCATTCACAATCAGGATTGTTACATTATAATATAACACTGCAATATTTTGCTGTCATGCTTATGAGTTTGGGAGGTATAGTTTCATGGCAAACCTCCTTATGAATATATATGCACTAATAAACTCCAATAGATTAAGGACAACAGGGGGTTAACGCATAGTGAGCCTCAGAGGCGATTAATCACCTGTTTCCCTCTACTCACACAGCAGTAGCTAATATATGATTAAGGTCATATGCACAGGATTCTTCCATTTCATTGGATATGTTTTAAACATTGTATGTTTGTCAAATGCTTTATATATGATGTGATGTTCATTTATTTTATTCACTGCCTGAGGAAAGAGTGCCATAAGCACTTTGAAACGCGTTGCAGATTATATTTAAGTTTTAAATATACTTTTTTGTTCCAATAATTAGTCCTCTATGCATAGTTTTAATCTAAGACTGTGAGTGTGTTTTTTTTAACTTTTATTCTCACTGTGGATCTGGTACCTGTTTGCGTGAGTGAGCTAGCTGGTTGGCTCATATTAACCCAGCTGGTTTAACTTGCACTGTAATATAGTGCACCACTTTTGTGAGTATATATGATTTTTTTATTTTTTATGGGCTGAAAAAGAGCTGTTAAGGGCAATGCCTATACAAATGCCCTTTTCGGGGCAATGGGTAGATTAGGTTTTTATTTTGTGTTTGTAATTTTAGGGGGTGTTTGTTTTTACTTTTTTTTGCAAAAGAGCTGTTAACTTTAGGGCAATGTAAGGAAAACTGAACCACAATCTTCAAATGAGTTAAAGTCCTTTATTTGGAAACAATGGTTAAAAATGGTTTGGACGCATCCAAAAGGAATAGATAGAAGGCATACCACCTAGACAGACATGTTTCGGCTGTTACGCCGTAATCATAGTATGGGGAGGTAAGGCAGGATACATGTTTAAAAAGCGTACAAAGACAGCTGATAATCAATTAAAAACAAAGACGCCCACTATACTACTGAATCTAAACAGTGAATCTAAACAGTGATATATAATCTTGATACATAGAGGCAAGGTTGTAAGAAAAATACACAGTGATATATAAAAGATAATAAACTGTACTAAGACTGTGCACCTAAATCATACATTAGCTTAATATTTGCAGAAATACATTCATATATAATTACATATAAAACAGAATTATACAAAATAATAAAAATATTAAGGTTGAAAACAAAGCAAAATATGTATTAACAAAAAATTGAAACAGTTGGAAAAAAGAGGGAAGAGTCATGATAATCTATGAAGTTAATAAATGACTATAGCTAATAACATAGCAGCATAAGAGGACAGTTAAAGGCAGTGACTCTAAGGAATGCGACATTAGAGATTAAGAAGATGAAAAGAGATCGACATTAGTAAGCAAAACTTGAAAATGAGTTAGGCAAATGTGTACTCCTGCAATTTCACATACTGGAAAAAGCCTGAACTCAAGGAGCAAAAAATAACCCAAATAATTAATTAATAATATAGGATAATGCTAGCATTGTATATGGAAAATATAACTTGAAATGTATATAATTATATATATAAATGATAAATGATAGGCAATGCACACAAACCACAGAGGGAAGCAGTAGTGCCTAGAACTAAGGTGGTATAAAGAACACACAGAGGGAGAAAGGGGACTTATTCCCAAAAGTTAATGAAATCATATCTGGAATTCAAGCCTAGAGGTATTCTGGTCTTGAGCTGAAAGATCCAGAACACCTCTCATTTAGCTAACAAGGCTTCAATGTCCCCTCCTCTTTTGGGTACAGTGACTTTCTCAATAGCCACCCATTTAAAAGTATTAAACTTTGAATCAGGGAGGGTGGCAAAATGCTGTACTAAGGGAGCCGTGGACCTTCCCCTGGTGATAGTGGAGATGTGTTCCCTGATACACGATTTGATTTCCCTAGACGTGAGACCCACGTACTGTAGATTGCACTTAAGACAGGTGATTAAATAAATCACGTAAGGGCTGGTACAGTTAAGACACAATTTAATGTCATAGGAAAAGCCATTTACTGCAGAGGTGAAGGTATTGGTAATCTGAACGTACTCACATGGCTTGCACTTTCTATGACCACATCTATACATGCCATTGTGAGTAAGCCAGGAACTGCCTGTTCTGTCCAGTACTCTAAGCTGTGTAGGAGACAATAAAGAGCCAAGGGTGTGGCACCTCCTATAGGAGCATCATACACCTTTTTGTACAGTACCTCTTAAATGGTCATCTGCCACCAAAAGAGAAAAATGCTTCTTAACAATGCTACATATTTTAGAGTACTGGGAACCGTAAGTAGTACAAAGTTAACTCCTTCAAAATTGTTACCCTTAATTTTGGTCTTGTTATCTTGTAACAGCTTATCTCTTGGATTTAGTTTGACTTTGTTTTTGGCTTCATAGATGTGACTATTAGTATATTTCCTCTCTTTTAGACTCTGTTCCAATATCTCAGTCATCCTCCCTACTGCAGTTTCTTTTAAGTCTGTTAAGCCTTTGGCTGCTGCATAAGAAGTATTCTTGGGATGACAGCTATGAGCGTGAAGCAGAGTGTTACCGGATATAGGTTTACGAAAAACCATAGTGTCAATTTTGCCATCTCCACTACCCACCAAACACATATCCAAAAAACTGATACTCTTGGGATTGCATTCAGAGGTCAACTTCAGACCCACGTCATTGACGTTAAGCCATTGTACAAATTGGTCAATGTCATCAGGGGAACCAGACCAGATAAGCAACAGGTCATCAATATAACGCTTATAAAAGCGTATATGAGATCTGAAGGGATTAGTATCTCCAAAGATGTGGGCAAGCTCCCACCAGCCAAGGAATAAACTGGCGTAGGAGGGGGCAAATTTATCCCCCATAGCTGTCCCACAACTCTGGAGATAAGTACCCTCAAAATAAAAAAAATTGTGAGTCAGTAAAAAGTTTAATGCCCGAATGACAAAGCCCTGAAAATCAACAGTGTAATCAGTGTAAGAGGCAAGAAAAAAATCTAATAGCCTCAATCCCTTTATCATGAGTTATCGAGGAGTACAGGGAGACTGCATCAATGATGACCCATATAAATGTATGATCCCAGGTAACCTGTTCAATTGTTTAAGAAATGTTTAGTATACCTGGTGTATGAGGGCAAAGAGGTAACAATGGGTTGCAACAAGGAATCAAGCCACTGAGACAGTCTCTCAATTAATAAATCAACACCACTCACAATAGGTCTGCCTTGAACATTTGTTAACAACTTGTGGACCTTCGGAAAATAGTGGAATATGGGCATTTTAGGATATTTTACATCAAGGTACTGCACTGTATGCTCATCTAAATGCCCTTGTTCCAAACCATGGTCCAGAATATCCACAAGTTCTCTCTTATACTGTGATGTAGGATTATTGTCCAGAATTTGGTAATCGTGAGTGTTGAGAAGCTGTCGAAGGGCCTCAGAGACATAATCTGTCCGATCCATAACTACTATAGTTCCGCCCTTATCCGCAGGGTGGATGACTATAGTTATTGTTCTGCAAAGATCCCAATGCAGCTCTCTGATTCTTGGAAATATTGTGTTTGATCGGACCAGGATTGTCCCTGAGAGCCTGAAGATCTTTTTCAACATGATTGTAAAAGTCTCTATGATCAGGCCCCTGCTGTGTATGGGATAAAACTTTGATTTATCTCTGAATTTCTGACCACTGTTGATGGCACCTGCACTCTTGTGAGATTCTGATGCTAGTGTTTGTAAATTAACCATATCACAGTTTTCCTCAAAGGACTGAAATTCAGGCAATTGGTATATTAAACAATCAGTCTGACCAGGGGTCAGTGTTACCTGAAAAATGTTTCCTGAGAGTAATGTTTCTAACAAGCCTATTTATGTCAATCATAGTTTGAAACAAATTAATGGTTGAAAAACCAAGGACCAATCACTTTCCTGTCCTCTCATTAAAGAAGTATAGTATTGTCTAAGCTGAATATACGCAAAAAAATCTTTATTTGTAAGCCCATACTCCTGCCTTAAGATGTCAAATGACTTCATGGAGCCTAGGGCTTGGTCCTCCAATTGATGCATGTATGCCAATCCTTCTTGTTTCCATCTCTTAAAAAAAATTGTCACTAAGCTTGGGGCAAAATTCGTATTTCCCCAGATATGGAGGTATCGTGATAAACGCTTATTTATACCCAATACCCTTTTAAGTTTAGACCAGGCTGGGACCACATTGTATATTATTTTTCTGTTTTTTATACATATTGCAATATCCTTTTTTTCTGGATGTAGTAGCCCTATTGTTGAAGCAATCTGTATAATATCATTATCTAGATCTATATATATGACATCATATTCTGCTCATTTATCCAGTCGCTGGCTACTTTAATCATACTTGCCAAATTATATAACCTTATATCTGGGAGGCCTAAACCTCCATCCACTCTATTCTGAACTATTTTCCCACGTGCTATTCTTACTTTCTTTTTATTCCACAAAAACTGAGAGCAACATGAATGAAACTTCTTCACATATTTGTCTTTGATAAATAGAGGGAGATTTTGGCACAAGAACAAGATTTTAGGTAATAAGATCATCTTAACTAGCTGTATTTTTGCCGAGATGGATAATGGTAGCTGGCTCCACCTTCCTAGATTTGCTCTAATTGAAATCCATAAATTACTATAATTAATTTCGTACCATTCTGCCGGATCCCTACTTAAATTAATACCTAAGTATTTAATTTGTCTGTCTGCTTCCTTAAAAGGAAATATATGTACACTTGTCCTATTTTTAATTAGCCATAAAATTTCAGATTTTGGAATATTTATCCTGTACCCTGAAAAAGAGCTAAAATTGCCAATTAGGTTCACCAAAATTAGTATATTTTCTCTGGTGTTTCCAATAAAGATAAGCAAATCATCAGCACAAAGAGAGAGCACTATTTTTGTATTTCCTACCACTATTCCTGGTAATTTGCTTCTAATTTTTATTGCTAGGGCTTCTATAGATATGTTGAAGAGTAGAGGTGAGAGCAGGCAGCCCTGTCTTGTATCTTTGCCGATTTTAACTTTTGGAGGAAGATAGCCATTAATTGCAATAGAAGAATATGGATTTTTATATATAAGTTTAACAAAAGCACTAAAATGCCCTGTAAGCCCGAATATTTCTAAACACGTAAATAGATGGTCCCATATAATGGATTCAAACGCCTTCTCAGCGTTAATTGTGATTAGGGCTACATCCTCTGACTTTTGATTCCTCTGTTTCTTAGATTTTATCAAGAAATGTTCTATTATCGTCAAAACTCTTCGCATATTTTTAGTTGGATTACGTCCGTCCATAAAACCTACTTGGTCCTGGTGGATTAGTGTCCCCATAATTTTTTTTAATCTATTTGCCACTATTCCTGTTAACAATTTGTAATCGTTATTTAATAACGAGATGGGCCTATAAGAGTCAATTGATTCGGGATCCTTACCCTTTTTCAGAATGAGATTAATCGTTGCCGCTGTATAGTATGGGGAGGCCATCTCATTTGAAATAAAATATTTGTTGAATAAATCATGCAAGGTCGGCGATATCTGATCTGCTAAAATCTTATAGAATTCTATGGGAACCTGGTCTGGGCCTCGAGCCTTCCCCACCGTCGCCATTTTTATAGCCTTTAAAATTTCTTCCTGGGTAATAGTTGCATTTAACTCGTCTAGCTTTTCTCTGTCTAGCCTGGGAACCTGTATACTACTCCAAAAATCCTGTTTTTTAACATTATCAATCTCTTCTGCTGCATAGATTCTCTGAAAATATTAATGGAATATGTCTTTAATCCGAGCAATATCTACAAGTCTACCTGTTTGAGTTTTAATTGCTGCTATATAATTTTTCTTTCTGCAAGAGTTAGCCAATAGAGATAGCCATTTCAAAGTTCTTCCATTAAAATAAAGAAATGTGGCACTTTTTTTAATCTCATCTAGCGACATCTTTTGGTTCAAGAAACTCTCGTTCTAATTTTGCTTCTTGATATTTATCCCATGATCTCTTTTCTGGCTTTTCCAGATACCTCCCATAGCTATTTCCTCAGCACATTTGCTAATTGTACTTCTATAGCCTTTGATATCTTATTCTGTTTTATAAGCCAAGCCTTAATTTCTCCATGAAGGAATGCCTTTGCAGTTTCCCAAAAGATCTCAACTTTCTTGATATATGACCTATTATAATGCACAAATTTGTTCTATTTCTCTCCTAGCCAATTCTGAAATTTGAAATTATGGAGTAAGTATCTTGGGAAGAAAAAAATATTTATTCTTGCTCTCTCCTGAGCTTTGTAACCAATGTTAAGAGTAATACTGGCGTGGTCTGATAAATACATATCGTTAATACCTGCCTCCAAATCTAGACAACATTTTCTCATTTACCAAAAAGAAATCTAGTCTAGAAAAAGTCTTTTGTGCTTTAGACTCACATGTGAACGATCTCCCATTAGGGTTATGGGAACGCCATATGTCTTTAAGTCTTAGCTTCTTACAGAAGTCACCCAATACCTTTGCTGCTTTGTTATATTAACTTGTGCGTCTGGCTTTCATTCTATCTAGTATCGGGTGCATTGTCATATTGTAGTCCCCCACTATGATAAGATTAGAATCTGCATATGGTAGTATTTTTAAATACAGTTTTTCCCAAAATGTTTTGTCTAGATGATTAGGAGCATAAATATTGTAAAAAATAAACCCTCTATTCTCTACCTCCATATGTAAAATTATATACCTTTCCTCTCTGTCTAGAACCTGTTCAATTATTTTAAAGTCTAGTTTTTTATTCACTAGACACGCCACCCCTTTTTTCCTCTTTGTGCATGGGGTTACAAATTAAAATTGTTAGTGGGAGCAAAACCAAGACCAAATCCCAGAACCTCTATATGTATATTAGTGATGAGAGTAGATGACAGATTGATAACATTATTCACTTGTACTTGGTTACATTGCGATTTCCCCTGAGTTGATATCTGTCTTGGTTGTCCTGACATTGGTGCCCCCCTCCCCCGTCCTGAGGGTCCCTGCCCAATGGAAAAACCTGGTCCAACAAAGAATGATTGCCACTGCTGGCATTGCCAGTAACCCCGTGAGGTTTTGAGATTGGCTGGGCATATATTTAGAACCTCTATTCCCTTCTTTGTTGTCTGATTTTTCCTTGGGTCGGGTGCCTGTGGGTACATTAGAGGATGACAATAATAATTGTAACTTTAATTTAGGTGTATTTTAATTATGTTTAAATTAGGGTGTGTTAGGTTTAGGGGTTAAAGTGAAGGTAAAGTTTGGTCTTTCTGCAATCATTATTTAATGTATCACCTTGTAAAATCCACAGTCGTTAACTTATTTTTTTTTTACATAACATATTTAGGTAATAAATGTATTTTCTTCTCCCCTACCGTTCTGTTACAAGCTCCACCCAAGCTCCACCCACGATCCATTTCCTGTCTGTTTAGCTTATCCCACCTGCTCTATACGTGCCTACAATGCTCGTGCCCGGCGAAGATAACCACTGCGCATGCGCAAAACATCGACAACGGTACACAATGCGCATGCATTAATGCCAGTCTTTGCTTTATACATCGCTAAACGCTCTATACGTGCCTACAATGCTCGTGCCCGGCGAAGATAACCACTGCGCATGCGCAAAACATCGACAACGGTACACAATGCGCATGCATTAATGCCAGTCTTTGCTTTATACATCGCTAAACGGGGCCGCGCTTGGTTTTTCAGGGAGAGGAAGGAAGCTAACGCATGCGCAGAGCTTTGAAGATAGCCGTGACGTCAAATAACGGCCAGGAAGTCAATTGGCTGTTCTTAAAACGTGACCAGCAGACTAAAAAAAATATAACGGGTTGAATCGTACGCTTGTTAGATTGGAACTAAAAACGGATAAAACTAATAATAAAGCTAAAAATGAAAATTTTCATGAATGGAAGTGCCATTGATTTGTGCTGTATTGCAGATAAATGCATAGTAATACAGCAAACTTTAACTTCACTTTAATATAGTTTAACTTAGGCAGTTGCAATGTGGGGGGGGGGCGGCGGTTTAGAGGTTAATGGCTTTAGTTAGTGTTGGTGATGTGGGGGGGGGAGCTTTTTAGCGGTTAAAAGCTTTAGTTAGTGTTGGCGATGTGGGGAGGCGGCGTTTTAGGGGTTAATAGGTTTAGTTAGTGTTGGCGATGTCGGGGAGCGTCACTTTAGGGGATAATAGGTTTAGTTAGTGTTGGCGATGTGGGGGGGGGCGGTGTTTTAGGGGTTAATAGCTTTATTTAGTGTCTGTGGACACGGCAATGTGGGTGACAGCGTTTTTTTAGATAATTTTGTTTCGGGAATCGGCAGATTATGTTAAGTTAAATCATTTTTCGGATCCATTCTTTATTTCAGATCCATTCTTTATTCATATTCATTATTCTATTCTAAACTTCAGAATAGAGTAATGAATAAGAATAAAGAATGGATCCGAATAACGAACGGATCCAAAATAACGATTTAACTTGAAGGGATATGAAACCCAATTTTTTTCTTTCCTGATTCAGATAGAGAGGTCCATTTATCAAGCCTCCGAATGGAGCTTGAGGGCCCGTGTTTCTGGCGAGCCTGCAGGGTAGCCTGAGACGGCAGTTATGAAGCAGGCGGACAGACATCGCCACAATTCAACCCGATCGAGTATAATCGAGCCGCAAATCTGCAGGAGGCGGCGTTGCACCAGCAGCTCACAAGAGCTGCTGGTGCAATGCTGAATATGCAGAGCGTATTGCTCTCTGCATTCAGCGAGGTCTGTCGGACCTGATCCGCACTGTCGGATCAGGTCCGACAGACATTTGATAAATAGACCTCATAGCATGCAATTTTATGCAATTTTCTAATTTACTCCTATTATCAATTTTTCTTCGTTCTCTTGGTATGCTTTGTTGAATGTGCAGGTACGCACTACTGGTTCCTGACTGAACACATGGGTGAGCCAATGGCAATCGGTATATATCTGCTGCCACCAATCAGCAGCTAGAACCTAGGTTCTTTGCCGCTCCTGAGCTTTCCTAGATAAACTTTTCAGCAAAGGATAACAATAGAAGGAAGCAAATTAAATAATAGATGCATATTGGAAAGTTGTTTAAAAATTGTATTCTCTATATGAACCATGAAAGAAAAATTTTGGGTTTCATGTCCCTTTAACATAACTAATTTGCCGAAACAAAATTATTTATTTAACTAATGAAAACTAAACAAAATTTTTTGCGTTGCACATGTCTACTAATAAGGTTCTATAAACTCATAAAAAACAAAAACAACATGAAGCAGATTTTTATTATTGAATGTGTGTCATGAATAAATTATTTTGTCTTCCAGTTTCTTGGAAACTTTATATTTACAGCACTGATTGACAGAGGGCAGTAGTAACTTGAGAAGAGCTTATTAGGTCCCCAAGGAAGAAGAATTAGCTTGTGATTGGTTTACTATTGGACACATGAAGTTATTAGACTTTAAGAAGCAGACCTAGCGTCCCACGTTGGTGACTCAGTCAAGCATATGTATATCTGTCTATATGTGTGTATTTATTTGTGTATGTACACACGTACGCACATATATCTTCAGTGATATAAAACTTTCTTTAATGCCAGAAGTGAATCATTTAAATTCAAATACAAAATTGTTTTCCAATTAATGTGTTTCAAATGTCTTGTTATACCAGCTGCAGAGTGTATAATGTATGAGGAATTGCATATTTATATTTGTATATAAAATTACTGTTTTTGGTCTTTGAAACCACAACCCATTAAAGGGACAGTAAACAATGATTTAGCATGGATATATTTTTAAATATATGTATTTTTATATGTTGTAGAAAATAATCTATATATCTCAAATGCTTTTATAAATTAAAAAATACTCTCTAAAGTAATTTCTTCTCCGTATCCGTCCTCCGCCCCAACTCACTCTAATTTTTTTTTTTAGTTCCTACAACAGTGGGCGTTTATGCTACACTCAGCATATGCCCACTCCTCTCCTGCTAACGCGCGCTTGCACAGGACCTTCAGAGCTCTGTAGCGCATGTCCTGCAGCCTCACACGCTGTGTCACTGGACAGATAAATGTAAACAGTTGATCACAATTATGTTATTAGCGATCCGCTGTTTACATCACTAGAAAAAAGCTTTTGTTCTAAATATAATTTATGCTTTTTAAAGTTGTACCCCTTTGTCAATAACGAGCAAGGTTAGTATTTTAATCAATATAAAACCGAGAATATCATTTTTTTTAGAAAATGGCGGTTCAAATAAATATTTGTATATTTATATAAATATACATAGATATATAAATTTATTATGATCTATTTATATATATATATATATATATATATATATATATATATATATATATATATATATATACTTGCAAAGCGTTCCTGTATTTGGATCTTCAGTGTTTGTAGAGGAGAGTTTTTAAACATGCGCATCAGCACAGCATTGGTCTGAGAGCGCGCCTTCAATCAATAATAATAATGAGGTGATCTGTCCTCTCTGCATTACCTAAAGTGCGCAATGACTAAAAAATTAAAAAATGTTCAGGAGCGGTGGGTGGCCAGATGGGGGAGCCAAATTGAATACTATAATCTAAAATACAACGTTTTTATGACACGAAAGCAAACACTTTTACACTTTATTCTTATAACTGAAGTATGATTTTTAATAGTATGCAAACTTTTAGTAAGTTTACTATCCCTTTAAGAGCCAGATTACAAGCAGAGCGCTATTTAATGCTCAAGCATGAACTGCGCCGGAAGTAAGCTTTTTGTGTGCATCGGGTGGGGCTCGTATTACTAGTTGAAAGTAAAAAGTTATCGATCACGCGCTAACCTGACACGCATAAAGAGCTGAACTTACAATATTGCAAATGCAACAACCTACTCCCCCATAGGAGTCAATGGAGCAAAAAAAGCTGGAAAAAACATGCACTGGTCACACCTATCCTCAAAAAACCTTCTCTCGGTCCAACTACCTGTGATGCTCGTGCGATATCCCTCTATCAGACCAAACTTGGCCAGTAGTTTTCTTATCCCGACGTCAAGTAGAATGATAGGAAATATCCCAGAGCAGAGACAGTTTGTAAAATGAGGTAAGCAGTCCTCACAATAGGCAGGGTAGTCCTTGGCGGCAACAGGAAGACAATCCAGCAGTATAGCAGTTCAGGGGTAAACCAATAGAAGGACCAGGAACAGGTAGGAGTCAGCAACAAAAGTAAATCCAGCAGTATAACAGTTCAGGGGTAAACCAATAGAAAAGTGAGACAGGCAGAGTTCAGCAACAGTATAGCAATCCAGCAGTTCAGGGGTTAAGCAGGCAGAGTGGTCAGACAAGCAGAGTTCATCAACAGTAAAGCAATCCAGCAGTTCAGTGGGTTAAGCAGGCAGAGTGGTCAGACAAGCAGAGTTCATCAACAGTAAAGCAATCAGGCAGTTCAGGGGTTAAGCAGGCAGAGTGGTCAGACTAGCAGAGTTCATCAACAGTAAAGCAATCAGGCAGTTCAGGGGTTAAGCAGGCAGAGTGGTCAGACTAGCAGAGTTCATCAACAGTAAAGCAATCCAGCAGTTCAGGGTTAAGGCAAACAGAGTAGTCAAACAGGCAGAGTTAGATAATGGTAAGTCAGCAGTAGATTAATAACACAAAACCCAGGAGCACAATGAGAAACACCTATACTTGGGCAGAGTAGTGAAGAAATGGAAGCACTTACATAGGCTCAGATTGGTGCCAAGGAGAAAGCACAGGTGCGATCCAGGCAGCATCCCGGAAGAGACAGCGAGTGGCAATGACGTCATCGTTGCATGCTCACCACCGCTGCATCCATGGCAACGGCCATAGCAACCGACGAGCGGTGGTGGCGTGACATAGCGCCCCTCCTAAGGGTTACCACCAGGAACCAAAGCCGGCTTGGAGGGATGAGCAACATGAAAACTGGAGATCAAAGATGGAGCATGCACATCACAGGCAGGAATCTAGTAGCGATCTGCCACATAGTAACCCTTCCAATGCACAAGGTATTGCAGTTGCCTGTGCCTGTATCTGGAGTCCAGGATCTTAGCAACCTCATACTCAGGTTCACCATGAATCAAGAGCAGAGGAGGAGGTCGGAGCTGAGTATATCTGCTCTTGATGTAGGACTTGAGTAGAGAGATGTGGAAGAGTGGGTGTATGCGCAGGGTTCTGGGCAAGGCCACTTTGTAGGCAACTTTTAAGGACTTTGTAAGGGATGATGAACCTAGGCCCTAATTTGTGACTGGGTTGATGTAGACGAATATGTCGAGTATCGACCCAGACACGTTCACCTACCAAAAAGGCACGAACAGAAGCTCTATGATGATCAGCAAACCTCTTGTATCTGGAGACAGCCGAACGTAACTGAGAGTGAATACGTTGCCAATGAGTGGTGAGGTTAGTAATGTGTCGGTCTGCAGCAGGAACCCCTGTGGACTGAGCAGAAAGAGGAAAGACATGAGGTTGGTAACTTGCTGCGGCTTGAAATGGAGAACATCGTAGAGAAGAGTGCCAATTCAGACCAGAACAAAGGTTCTGAGATAGACTTCGAGCTCTTGATTCACTCTCTCTGTCAGCCCATTAATCTAGGGATGGTAGCCTGAAGACAATGAAAAATTGGTTCCAATTAATTTGCTAAAGGCTTTCCAAAAAGTAGAGATGAATTGTGGACACAATATTCACGGGAATGCCATGTAGTAGTACCACATGTAACAAAAAAAAGAGACAATAGTTCTTGGGCAGATGGCCAGTATCTGGAAAATCGATCCACCACAACTCAAACAACCATATGATGGTCAGGAGGGGGGAGGTCCACAATGAAATCCATTGTTATATGCATCAGGGAGTCTTATTGGCAGCAGGCTTTCACATAATCCTGAGCATCAGACTTCATGGTAGGCCACCATACATGTTGGGAAAGAAGCTTAAAAGTTCTTGTCAAACAAGGATGCCCTGAAAGTTTACTATTATGAGCCCAGGATAGCACAGGGGTGTGTAGGTTCAGAGGTACAAAGAAGATATTGGGAGCCGCAGGGGCTTCAGGAGGCTTTCTAGACTGGGCACGTTGCAGTCTTTGAAGAAGAGAGGTGGTAAGCTGAGCAATCACACAGTAGGGGGGTATGATGTGTTCAATAGGCGCTTCAGAGGAATCACTAGACTGAGGAAACTGACGAGAAAGGGCGTCAGCCTTTTTATTTTTGGTCCCTGGAAGATAAGAGACCACAAAGTTAAAACGGGAAAAGAACAAGGCCCACCTGGCCTGTCGAGGATTGAGTCGATGAGCAGTCTCTAGGTACGTCAGATTCTTGTGGTCAGTGAAGATCTAGCCAATGACGCCATTCAGTCAGGGCCATCTTAATGGCTAAGAGTTCACGATTACTCACATCGTAATTCCTCTCTGCTGGAGTAAAGCGTTTGAAGAAAAAAGGCTACAGGGTGCAACTTGGAGTTTAAAGGATCCCTTTGGGTTTAGACCGCTCCAGCTCCGATCTCGAAGGCATCAACCTCTAAAGTGAACTGCAGATCAGGATGGCGGAGCTCAGGAGCAGAACAAAAGGACTTTTTTTAGAAATAGAGAAGGCATCCATGGCTTCAGGAGGCCAATTTTTGCAGTCTTTGTTCCGTTTAGTCAACTCAGTGAGTGGAGCAACTATCTGGGAAAAGTTCTTTATAAACTTGTGATAATTATTGGAGAACCCCAAGAATCACTGTAGTTCCTTTAATGAAGTGGGTTGGGGCCATTCCAGAACTGTGGTGAGCTTAGAAGGATCCATGGCAAAACCCTCCTTCGAGAAGACATAGCCAAGGAACTGGATCTGAACTTGATCAAACTCACATTTCTCCAGTTTAGCTATTAGAGAATTGTCTCTGAGGCGAAGAAATACTTGTCTCACGTGTTCATGATGCTCCTCAAGGGTGGAGGAGAAAATAAGGATATCATCCAGGTAGACGATGACAGTACGATTGAGAAGGTTACGGATTCATTGTTGACAAATGCTTGAAAGACTGCAGGGGCATTACACAGCCCAAAAGGCATTACGAGGTATTCATAATGCCCTGATCTCGTGTTGAAGGCAGTCATGCCCTGGGAATATACAAATAAAATTGTACGCCCCACGTAGATCCAGCTTAGTGAAGTAGCGAGCATTTTTGAGCAAATCATAAAGTTCAGTGATCAATGGAATAGTATAGTGATTTTTTGATAGTGATGTTGTTTAGGGCTCTGTAGTTGATACAGGGTCTGAGCCCACCATCCTTCTTACTGACGAAAAAGAAGCCAGCCCCAGCAGAAGAAGAGAAAGGGTGAATAAAACCTTTGGCTAGGTTTTCTTGAATATAATCATCCATGGCCTTGGTTTCAGCTTTGGAGAGAGGATAAATCCTCTGGAGTGGTGCTCCAGGAAAGAGGTTGATTTTGCAGTCGTAAGGATGGCGGGGTGGCAGCACATCAGCTGCTTTCTTTTTCAAACACATCTGTAAAATCTGTGCATACTGAGGGAAGGCTAGAAGGGGTCTGAAGAGTGGCTATGGGGATGTGGTGCAGAGGAGTAACCTTAGCCAGGCAGGAGTGGAAGCAGGACGTACCCCAGGAGGCCAACTGTCCCTCAGTCCAGTCAAATTCCGGGTTGTGTATACAAAACCAAGGAAGACCAAGGATGACAGGCTGAGCTGGGGAATGAATGACATTGAACTGCAACTGTTTGGTATGAAGGACTCCTACAGTCAGGGTTAGGGGTGCAGATTTGAAATAGATTAACCCTGATCCAAGAGGAGTGTCATCCAGAGTAGTTATTTTGAGACATTGTTTTTTCTGCAGAGGAGGCAACCCTGCCTGAATCATAAAACAGTGATCAAGAAAATTTCCAGCTGCCCCATAATCAATGAAGGCTTGAGCGTAGACAGAATTCTGAAGAAAGGTAAGGGTAACAGGTACCAGGATTCAAGAGGAGTGAGGAGATTTAGTAGAGACCACGCTTAAAGTTACCCCTCTAAGCATTGGCTTTTCCCGGCAGAATATCACAGTTCTTTAGTTGGTGTGAGTTAGAACCACAGTAGAAACACAGTCTTAATCTCCTTCTTCTCTTTCAGATTCTGTGGTCTTGAGGGAGGAGAGATCCATGGGTTCCTCTACAGAGGAAACTGGAGATGCTGAAGGGGAAGAGGATGGTCTAGAGACCGGACGAGTAGGAGGACGAGAGGGAAGGATTCTACGAATTCTGTCACAGAGGTAAAAAGTGTATTTCTATAACAGTATTGGTTATGCAAAACTGGGTAATGGGTAATAAAAGGATTATCTTTCTTTTTAAACAACAAAAATTCTGGTGTTGACTGTACCTTTAAGGTTACCAATTACCTACTTCATTCAAAAAAATCAAAAGGCCACTTCTAATTTCTAATTATATTCTAATCCTCCTTGATCTGTCTGCAGCCTTTGATACTGTTGACCACTCTCTCCAATCCTTCTGCATTTGCTACACAGTCCTTTCGTGGTTCTCTTCCTACCTATCTAACCATACCTTTAGTGTAGCCTTCTCTGGAGCATCCTCTGCCCCTTTACCAATTTCTGTTGGGGTACCACAAGGCTCTGTCCTTAGTCTCTTCCCAATCTATATGAAATTGTTAGGTTCCTAATAAAGTCCCACAGGTTTCAATATCATTTGTATGCTGATGACACCCCAATTTACCTCTCTGCACCAGACCTATCTCCTTCCTTGCTAACTCGTGTCACTAACTGTCTTTCTCATATCTCATCCTGGATTCACTACCTTAAGCTAAATCTCTCTAAAACTGAGCTTCTTATTTCCCCCTCTTCTTCTAAAATTTCCACCCCCTCATTTTTCTATAACTGTCGAAAATTCCAACATTACCCTAATCACACATGCCCAATTTCTTGGGGTCACGCTTAACTCAGATCTTTCTTTCACTCCTCACATTCATTCTTTGGCCAATTCCTGCCGCTTCCACTTTAAAAATATCTCCAAAATTCGACACAACTAAGATTTTAATTAACTCTCTGATCCTTTACCACCTTGACTATTTCAAATCCATCCTCTCTGGTCTCCCTAGCTGCCATCTAGATCCTTTACAATCCATAATGAATGTCTCTGCCAGGATCATCTTCCTTACAAGTCACTCTTCATCTGTAGCACCTCTCTGCCAATCCCTTCACTGGTTTCCTCTTGCCTCCAGAATTAAACACAAAATTGACATACAAGGCCCACAATTGCACTGCTACCCCGTATATCTCAGACCTTGTCTCCAGATACTCTCCTTCCCACCCCCTTCACTCTGCTCATGACCTCCTCCTCTCATGTTCCCTCCTCACATTCCCGTCTACAGGACTTCTCCAGAGTGGCCCCTATTTTGTGAAACCCTCTGCCTCCCTCCACAAGACTATCTCATAGTTTTGAAAGTTTCCAGCGCTCCCTAAACACTCTAGTGTTCAGGGATGCATACAACATACACTAACCTTTTCTAACCTCAGTTACTCTCCTCCTTTGTTATCCCCTTGAACCCCCTTATCATGTAAGCCTATGACCTTAGCTATTAGCTATTTGTAGATCACCTTCATGAGAGCTCACTAAAACATTGCAACTCTCGGCAGGGCCCTCTAACCACTTGATCCCTATAAATCTAACCTTGCATATCATGTCTATGTTTTTTAGCGCTACGAAATCTGTTGGCACTCTGCAAATAACTGATAATAATAATAATAATAATTTACCTCTACTATAAATTTTGTTTAAAGGGTCAGTCTACACCAGAATTTTTATTGCTTTAAAAGATAGATAATCCCTTTATTACCCATTCCCTACTTTTGCATAACCAACACAGTTGATACAAGATAATAACTTTTTACCCCTGTGATTATCTTGTATCTAAGCAGCTACAAACTGTCCCCTTATTTCAGTTCTTTTGATAGACTTGCATTTTAGCCAATCAGTGCTGACTCCTTGGTAACTCCATATGCGTGAGCACAGTGTTATCTATATGACACACATGAACTAACACCCTCTAGTGGTGAAAAACTGACAAAATGAATTCAGATGAGAGGCGGCCTTCAAGGTCTAAGAAATTAGCCTATGAACCTCCTAGGTTTAGCTTTCAACTAAAAATACAAAGAGAACAAATCAGAATTGCTGATAAAAGTAAAATGAAAAGTTGTTTAAAATAACATGCCCTATCTTTTATTGAAGGACCAGCTATGCACTCCTGGGACCTAGATGAACACATTCATTAAGCCAATGACAAGAGACATAAATGTGCAGCCACCAATCAGCAGCTAGCTCTCAGCTGCTGAGCCTACCCAGATATGCTTTTAAACAAAGAATATCAAGAGAACAAATCAAATTAGATTTAAAAAAAAAATGGAAAGTTGCTTAAAATTGTATGCTCTATCTAAATCATTAAAGATAATTTTTGGGCTGCATAGCCCTTTAATAATGGCCTTCAGTGTATTTCATATCATGGTATTACATACTTAAGTATGTGGAAAAGTTATTTTATGCACTGAGCTTTCAGAACCCAGCAATGCCCCCAGTCCTAGGGCTATTGAGTACTGTTTAATGTCTATTATATGTGCAGTTACAGCACAGTGTTCCATATACTATATACAATGGGGTGTATTATTCCATACATATCTATGTAAAGCTCAGCTCTGTGCAACAGTCCTGCAGACAGTACCACAAACCCATACCCCCTCTCAATCTACTAATATAAAACAGGCCATATCTAATTATCTAGCAGCAGATTTGCCAAGATTGTACGATTTATGCCAGCAAAGAAAATCTCTCTAATTAACTCTTTTATTGCTGAACAGTAGAACAGGGGTTATAGGTCAATGAAGACTATGGATTGTGTAAAAGCACATGCATGTCTTAATAAAAAACAGGTTTATGTTAACAAGTGGGACAGAAACCAAATGCAGAGCAACAGTCTCTGTTTAACTCATAAGAAAGTGACAGTGATATATAGGGCAGAGAAATAGCACATATGTGTAACTTTTTTTCAGGAGACCAAACATAGTCATCACAAATTAAAGGGACGGAGAACACTAAGAATATCTTTCATATGAAAGAGCACTAACTGAAAATGAAAAAATATATATATATTTTGCATGAAAGTAACCAGTGGTCCAACACATAGTTAAAGCTAGTTCCAGAACAGGAATACTAGGACAAATCTGAACACATCTGGTGACCCAATGACAAGAGGCATATTTGTGTAGCCACCAATCACCGGCTAATTCCAAATAGTGCACTGCTGCTCCTGAGCTTACCTAGGATGTGCTTTTTAGCAAAGAATAACAATAGAACAAAGTACATTTGATGGCAGAATTAAATAGAATATTCTCTTAAAGGGATACAAAAGTGGCTCCTTTAAATTTAAAATTCCTGCTGTTTACATATTTGCCTATAAAAAAATTGAAAGGGAAAATAAAGTAAATTTATACATTTTACATAATCCAAAATCTTTCAAATATACATACCTTGCTTGTTTTCCTCCCTATTCATTCAGCGCAGTCGCTTCTGTTAAAGAAGCAGAGAGCTGCCGCCAATCCGGAACTGTACCACAAACTTCTGTAGAGAGAACAGGCACTCACCCGCGCTGCCGTCTCCCAGCCTAGTGTTGGGTTTGCAGGTGCGACACTTGAGCAGAGGCTGAGAGAAGGCAGCATGAGCGCACATCTATACTTTCTATAGAATAAGAGAACAAGAATGGTAAGTATATTTTAAAATTTTTGGATAATATACATACACAGTGCAAAGGTAGAGCCTTTCAGGGGCCTTTAAAGGGCCGTTTTAGTGTGAAAATTGCACGTTCTAATTAGTTATTGTGTGCAGTTCTAGAGATCATATCTGCAAAAGAATATAAAGAAAATGTAATCTGTTTAATGGACGGCTACTAAAATAGAACCTTGTCCAAAAAAGAAAAAAAAAATACTTATAAAGAAAGACTTAAAATGACATGATTTAGGTATAACAACTTTCCTATTTGATTCTATTATGTCATTTGCTTCCTTCTCTTGTTATCCTTTGCTGAAAAGTTTATCTAAGAAAGCTCAGGAGCAGCAAAGAACCTAGGTTCTAGCTACTGATTGGTGGCTGCATATATATATATATATAACCCGATTGTCATTGGCTCACTCGTGTTCAGTTAGAAACCAGTAGTGCATTGCTGCTCCTTCAACAAAGCATACCAAGAGAATGAAGGATATTTTATAATAGAAGTAAACTGGAAAGTAGTTTAAAATTGAAAGAAATATTTTGGGATTTCATGTCCCTTTAAGGACCTCAATATGTATAGCTTAGAAACTTTCTTTCTCAAAAAGAGAAACACCAGAACAATGGGTCATGATCTCAAGTTGAAGAGTAGTAGGCTCTTCACAGAAAGGGTGATTGATTCAGGGCAGGTCTGCCCTTTGGGGAGGGCGAGATTGGCACCTGCCCAGTGCCTCATGCTTTGGAGGGCCCCACAATGGCATGGTTGGGGGTATGAAAAGGTGCAATGTACATCCTGTATTTAGTTTATGGTATCAGGAAGTGTAATATATAGTGTTATTATTTATATAGCTAACATTACACGTTGGGGTGGGCTATACAAGGTATAGGGCTTACAGGGGAAGGAAAATAAGGGCGCTGGGCTGAAGGGCTCCACAAATTTGTCTTGCTCAGGGCTCCACACATGGTCCTGATACCGGGAATACAAATTACACTGTGAGGGACATCAAGAATGCCTGGGATAAGTATAAGGTTATCCTATGAAATAATTAAAAGGATATTAAACACTAAATACATTTTAAAAGCATAGTATTAAATTTATTCCCCGCCTCCCTCTAGTCATGAGAGCCGCCATGTTGAAATCTATATTTCACTACATTCTAGTGCTGACCTGTTAGCACATGTGCAGCAACTCTCCTTTAGATACCTGCACTGTAACCATTGGTTACAAAATGGCAGCACCCACGATTAAGCTTATACTCTATAAGAAATATGCACAGCCTTGTTGGGTGTATGTTTTTTATCTGCCACCAATGTTAAGCAGCACAAAAAATATCTAATTTTAGTGGCAATGAAGGATCTATATTTTTCTCTTCTTGAAAGACTTGACCTTTTGAGTCGTCAATGTTACGCCCCAAATTACAATCATCCTTTTTAACTTACCCCTACCATGACGTTACCTTAAATAAAGACACAACACTTTTATTGGTATAAAAATTGGCCGCAGCTCCTTTTATTTAAATACATACATTTATTAAATAAACTTTAAATAACCATATAAAAACCTCCAAAAATAATAAATTATTAAAACTTCTTCTCCAGATCAACCTTCATGTATTTTATTCAAACTGCGGTGCTAGTTCCTCCCTTAATAATACTAATATGGCCGTGAGCCCTTTGGACACAACTTACTAGCTGTTGATCCCGTCAATCCCATCTTTACAACACCTGGCTCTAAGGGACCCCTTGCCCCTAGAAGCCCTACAACTGCTCTCTCACCCCGTGGAGAGGCAACCAACTTCCCCCTTTTCTACTTCACCATATTTACTGACCTGTGTAAAGAACTAGCACCCCTGCCAATAGACTGCGACAATATATAAAAATACTTTAAAAACCCAGGGAGGGCGGGAGGGAGATTTCTGTATCAGTTACCTCACAAATTTCTGCCTGTTTTTTCCCGCTCAGTCTCCCTATGTATCGGCACTTTTGGCCCCTCCCCCTTTTACCTGCACAACCAACCCAGGGGCTCTTTCCTCCCATAGGTCAAGAGCCCCTCCAGGGCTGACCCTGACCTTTTGAGTCATCAATGTTACGCCCTAAATTACACTCATCCTTTTTAACTTACCCCTACCATGACTTTACCTTAAATAAAGACACAACACTTTTATTGGTATAAAAATTGGCCGCAGCTCCTTTTATTTAAATACATAAATTTATTAAATAAACTTTAAATAACCATATAAAAACCTCCAATAATAATAAATTATTAAAACTTCTTCTCCAGATCAACCTTCATGTATTTTATCCAAACTGCGGTGCTAGTTCCTCCCTTAATAATACTAATATGGCCGTGAGCCCTTTGGACACAACTTACTAGCTGTTGAGCCCATCAATCCCATCTTTACAACACCTGGCTCTAAGGGACCCCTTGCCCCTAGAAGCCCTACAACTGCTCTCTCACCCCGTAGAGAGGCAACCAACTTCCCCCTTTTCTACTTGACCATATTTACCGACCTGTGTAAAGAACTAGCACCCCTGCCAAATACTGGATTGATAGCATCATTCCATTCCCGCCAACCTCCTCAGTGTTTCTCTAAAATCCAAAATGAATAGCTGCAAGCCAAACTCATTGAGATGCACTCCATCTCTCAAGTAAAATTCCCCTTGACCCACTTCCTCTAAGTCACGATGATGAGACACTGCCCCCCCCCCCCCAGTTTACGGACAAAGGATCCAACAAGTTTATTTATCTTCCTCCTACTCTTATCCAACCAAACTGGATCCCACGCGGCCCTCCACACCTGCCTGGGAACAATATCCGACCACACAATCCTCATTCAAGGATACAAGCAATCTACCCAAATCCCTCTTGATTTTCCTGACTAGTTCTTGCTGTGACATGAAACCCAAGTTGTTTCCCCCAGCATGAATCAACAAAACATCCGGATGCAGAAATTGCCGACAATATTCCAGAACCATCAACAACACCCTTTCCCACTTGAGGCCCCTGACCCCAAACCATTTTACCTCCCATTCCGCTGCAGGGAAGCCTAACAATAAACCTTTCTCCTTCATAGCAGCCGCTCTCCTTGCCCAATAGATGAAAGAATGTCCCACCAACCATATCCTTTTCACACCTAGGATAATGAAAACGAGACACATTAGTGAACTTAAAATCTAAACTCTCAAATCAGGACGAATATACAAACGGTACTTGTTTGATCCCCACCTCCCAATACTCTTCACAGTCTTCTCACTCAAGCCTCCTAACGCAGCCTCAGTAGCTGCACCAATTCGAAACGAGTGGGATCCAAACTCTGCTGGTATTAAACCCAAACGCCTCAAAGCTTTTACCAACACTGCCCTAAACTGAAATTGGGACAGGAATGAACCATTCAAGTGCATAAAGGCCGTAACCTCATGAAATCATCCAAACTCCTGCACGGGCACACTTCGCCACCATTAGCAAATAATACTATCGTGCTACCTTTACCATATTGATCTGTTTTACTTCTTCTCAGCAAAATATCCACCCTTGAAGGAGAGACAGACACGTCTTGCATCAATAAACCCCCAGGAGACACTCTACTCCTGCTTACCAATTCCGATATCCTGAAAGCCCCAAAAAAGGCCAATACAAAAGCTGCCTGAAAAAGGCTGATCTCAAAATGCGACAAACACACTTCGGGTAAAACCTCCCAAATACGGACCAGCATCGAAAAAGTTATGGGCCGCCTACCATCCAATATCCCTACCTTCTTTTTCATACCTTTCAGAATCTGACGAACACAAAAAAATGTTGTCACATCCTACAAACCTAATAACTTCAGTCTAAACGCCAAAGCAGCCATTTTTTTCTCCACCGCTGATGCAGACAAACTTAAGGAACTCAAATGCCACAACCATTCCAACAGAGGAGGACATAAATTATCAACCAACTCACACCATACTTTAGCGTACGAAGCCCAAGTACCTGGAGCCAAAGAGTCTTTTACCATTCCAGCCAATCCTCCGTTCCAAGCCTCCAGAGGTGAACCGGACACTGAAGTCCCACTGCATCGGCCTCCGGTGCCATGTCCCGAAACCGCTGCCACTGGAAACAAGACAGAGAATTGGCTATGGAATTACATACACCAGGAATATGCTTGGCCCTAACCATCACATTCATGCGCAAACATTTCAGAACCAGCAGCCTAAGCAATCTCAGGACAGGCAGGGATGACGCTGACAGTCCGTTTAAAGCCGCCACACCCCCATGTTTTCAGTATATAACAGTACAGATTTGTCCACTAGCTCCTTTTCCCAAAGAAACAATGCAACCACAATCGGGAATAATTCCAAGAATACTAGATTCCGGACAAGATCACTCCCTTCCCATGATTCCGGCCACGCGGCCGAGCACCAATGGCCATGAAAATAAGCCCCAAACCCGCAAGAACCTGAGGCATCAGTGAATAAACCTATTTCCTCATTAGACAGCCTCGCTTCCTGAAACAAAGCACCCCTGTTGAACTCCCTCAGAAACCTAACCCAAACTTTCAGATCATCCTTAAGCTCCCTAGTCAACCTCACAAAATGGTGTGGGCATACCACCCCAGCCGTAGCTAAGGACAATCTCCTACAAAAAACTCTCCCAATGGGAATAATCTTGCAAGCGAAGTTCAGTTTACCAATTAGGGACTGTAATTCCCTCAACGTCACTTTGGTGGAAGCCATGAAACGCCCAATAATACTCAATATGTCGGCAATCTTATCAAGAGGGAGTCTTATCAAGAGGGAGTCAATGACTATACCCAAAAAACTGAGGGCCGTCACTGGCCCCTCAGACTTTTCCATTGCAATAGGTATCCCAAATTCATCCACCATCTGATAAAAACTGTCACGCAACCGCCTACACCTCTCGGACCCAGCCGGGCCTACGAATAAAAAATCGTCAAGATAGTGCACTACTGAGTGACAACCTGACCAAACTTGGACAACCCACTCCAAAAACGTGCTAAAGCACTCAAACAGGGAACATGCAATTGAACACCCCATAGGGAGGCAAAGATCTACATAATACGACCCTTCGAAGAAGCATCCCAACAGGTGATGGGACTTAGGGTTCACAGGCAAAAGGCGGCAGGCCGCCTCTAAATTAATTTTTGCTAACAAGGCAAAAGCCTCTGCCTCCTTAACCAATCTAATGGCCTGATCGAAAGACGTGTATGATACAGACACCATTTCCTCCGGGATCCCATCATTTACCGAACGACCCTTGGGGAACGATAAATGATGGATCATCCTAAACTTGCCAGGATCCTTTTTGGGAACAACCCCTAAAGGAGAAACCTTCAAGTTAGGAACAGGAGGGGCCCCAAAAGGACCATCTATCCTGCCTAGGGACATCTCCTTTTTTAACTTTTCTCTCACCACCCCAGGAAATTGCTTAGCAGACTTCAAATTTCCCTTAAATTGCTCAACCCCACCCTCAGAAGGAATCAAAAACCCAAACTCAAAACCATGCAAAAGCCGGATTGCCTTCTCTCTACAACCCCTTCTCCTAGCGTACTTGGCGAGCCACCATTCCATCGCCCTTACTCTCACCGGAGACACCCCCTTTTTCAAAGGAGGAAACGTTAACACTTGTCTTGCCCCTACGGAAGCATTTAGCGTAAGGGTGGGAACCTCCACACCCAGAGCATTCATGCCGGAATTTACAAGAGGCTCCCCACTTACACACCTTCTCGTTAAATGCGAAACAAAAAACATTTTTACCTGACGCCGGCGCCCCACCAGAAGTTTGGCCGCCCGCGCTTGCTCGAAAAGGGCTGGGAGGACCTAAGAGGAGTCATCATCTTAAGCCATAATCCCATGTCCCGATCGTCCCACTTCATCTCGGGCTTAACCGCTAACCTTTGCCTGAAATGTTCATCTTAAGCCCACCATGACATGCCCCCATATGTCCTCTCGGGCTGCCGCTAACTCATCCAGATAGCAAAAAAGCGCAGCCCCTTGCTCAGGAAACTTCCCAGAAAAAACACTGGCATATATCACAAACGCTTGAAACCAATTTTTAAAAGTTTTCGGAAGTTTCCTGTAACGTTTCTTCCTCTCCTCCTTTTTCGCTGAATCCTTTTTAGGTTCCTCAGGAACTTCAAAAGATTGTTCCAAAGGAAGGAGGGAAAACAGTTCTAAAAATTCCCGTTTGTAAAAAAATTTTTCTCAACTCCCTGGACAAGTGAATGCCCAAAGGGCCAATGGAGCAAAGGCACGATCTGGCCATGGCCGTGTCGGCCACTTTAATCTCCGGCCCACTCACAGTTTTAACGGCAGTCTCCACCGCTGACACAACCATGCCAACCCCATGTTCGCTCCCAGTTTGCCCAAGAGGAACAGCTACAGGGGGACTCCTCTCTTGCGTTGAGGCTCCATCCGCCGTTCCACTAATTGCAATCCCACCACCTTGAACCTTAGCTACCGCCCCTGTAGGGGGGGGGGGGCACAGACCTAGCATTGTCAAATTTATTTAGCAACTCCCTTAAGCTATTAACTAAAATCTGAGACATAGGGTCCTCATTCACACCAGCACCACAAACAGCACTGACCCCACTTCCCACATTATTAACACAGTTCTCACCCGTCCAAGAATCCACTGCCTTTTGACCCCGAGCCATAACTTCCATGTTCTCCGACTGGCTAGGATTCCTAAGCCTTCTCCCTTCTGGCTCCATCAGACGACCAGCATCCTAACAGCCACAACTCTTCCCACCGCTCCCGGCTGCTGTGACTGCCGTGTAGAATTCTGCAAAACAGGGACACATGAACCCTTTCCCATCCCAGCAAAAACCTTCTCTAAGGTCCTCATTCAGGTTGGATACTCCAACCGTGGCAGAACCTCTACCCCTCTTAGGTACAGTAGCCCCAGAACCACCCTGCCATACCTCCTCTGGCCCATTCCTCCTGCGAGATCTGCCCCTAGCATGACCTACCCCTACTTGTGACCTACTGGGGTGTTCCCCAGAAAAATTAATATTTCTAACCCTACCACCCCCAGTGTACCCCGTGGCCAATTGACCATGGCAACACCCTACGGCCGTACTTACCCCTGCCCCCCGACTTCCAGTCCTTGAACGCTCCCCGTGGGAAACGCCGTCATCAGGATCCAGACGTATGGACCTTCCCGGCCATCGATCCCTTCTTCTTGTACTTGTGGCCCCAGAGGTTCCGCAGGCCATGACACAGGGACCTTTCAATCTGAAAAAGATAAACCCACACATGAGGGACCCCCCCCAAAGGCCCACCCACCCCTTGAGAGGAAACAGGAGGCTTAAACTGAACTGCGGGGCCCAAATCTGAAACTGAGGAGAGGAAATCCCTAGACCCCCCAGGACAACCCAATCTACTGACAGGCCTATTTTTTTTAGGGGTAGGTGGGATATATTCCTCATCTGATGGGTCTAAATATAGGGACATATCCCCCAACTCATCCTCCCTGTACACCTCCTCCATCTCCCCTTCCTCAACCAAAACACATTCAACTTCACCATAAACCACCCCCAAAGATCCCCTGTGCTCATTAACAACAGACAAATCCCCCCTTTCCTCAGACCCCCCCCCCCATTAAGAGCCAAATCCACACCCGCTCTTTCTGTGCTAACATATTGCTTGCTGCCAGTTCCAATAATTACAGGCCCCTCTGGGCCGTGCAACTGTTCCAGAGACCTCTGCTGTAATAATCCAACCCTCTGACACTCTGGCCCAGCCGGACCGTGAACCAAGGCCTGCACCACAATCTTACCCCTCAGAGCTGGAACAGGTGCAGCTTCCACCTCCGGATCCCTGTTGTCATCCTGTAAACTCTGCTCCCCCTCAGCCACCTGACTTGAAACAGGCACCGGACCACAGCTCCTCCTTCTGCCTGCACTCACACTTCTTCTCCTCTGCCCACCGGATCCTTCATTGGCCACAGGACTCAAACGCTGAGGAGGCCGGGATCTCCTAACAGGGCGACCTTTTGTAGGAGCCACCTCTACTTTCCTCCCTTTTTTTTCAAATAGGGACCGGACCTTCTTTGCTACCCAAGAAGGGTCTCTACCGCCAGCTGCCTCCCGCAATTGCTCAAGAAGATCCTCAAAATCAGCCAAAATGAGACTGGGCAGGAAAAAACACGCAGCAGAGGAGATTTCTGTATCCTCCCTTAATAATACTAATATGGCCGTGAGCCCTTTGGACACAACTTACTAGCTGTTGAGCCCGTCAATCCCATCTTTACAACACCTGGCTCTAAGGGACCCCTTGCCCCTAGAAGCCCTACAACTGCTCTCTCACCCCGTGGAGAGGCAACCAACTTCCCCCTTTTCTACTTCACCATATTTACTGACCTGTGTAAAGAACTAGCACCCCTGCCAATAGACTGCGACAATATATAAAAATACTTTAAAAACCCAGGGAGGGCGGGAGGGAGATTTCTGTATCAGTTACCTCACAAATTTCTGCCTGTTTTTTCCCGCTCAGTCTCCCTATGTATCGGCACTTTTGGCTCCTCCCCCTTTCACCTGCACAGCCAACCCAGGGGCTCTTTCCTTCCATAGGTCAAGAGCCCCTCCAGCACAGCTACGCATGCTTCCAGGGCTGACCCTTAAAATAGACTGTGACCCAAATATGACAACCTTAGAACTCTAAAGTTAAAGGGACATAAAAGTGAAAAAAAAAAAGAAAATGTTCTAATGTGTAACAACAGTTTATTATTGCACTAATGCTTGCATATAACTTCATGTTAATCCCTGTATAGGGGTTAGGTGTTAAAAACATAGTTAAAGTCAACTCCAGAGCAGAAGCTTCAGTTCAGTCAGAGTATGCACAGGCTATCACAGCACAGAGAAAACGCAATTCAATTATCCCCGCTACTGCTACAGTCAATGGGGTCAGACAAGGAGGAACAAGCTGGCTGGCTGACTGCTTATGCAGAAACAAAACAACACGGCTAATTGTAATATTCCAAAAGTTTAATGATCGCATAGTGTATTTCTATCTGCAAATTTGCAAATAGTAGTTTGCTCAAATTTGCAGATAGAAATATAGACGATGCAATCTGCAATCTTTTTGGAATATTCCATATACAGCTGCCTCTGTCAGCCAGGCTGGACTTACCTCCTGCTTCCACTATCACAGCACACCGCTCAAACGGACTCCGTCTCCCACACAAACTTGAGTGCCTGTGCCCCACTGCCCCCCACCCTCTCTAACCCAGGAATAGTATTATTAATAAAAAAAAAGTTACCTTAATTAGTGCCTGCATCTGTCTGCAGTGGCAGCAGGCCCTAAGATGACAAATTGCCCGACTTGTCAGTCTGCTCGGAGGCGGAGCGCAAGCTGAGTGAGGAGGCGGAGCACTGATTGAGCAGCCCGGTGGCGGCTCACGGGCATTGTAGCATAATTAATAATTATAAAAAAATATTCAGTATTCGCCCCCCGCAGCCTGCACCTATGCAAATGATTTCACAATCATATGCAAATTGAAAGGCATTGCTTGCAGGCACAGCCCTTGCAGCCAACTCGCCGCTAATTGAATGATCATGATGCTACTCTGCTAGACTGCTCTTATTGCAGCAGCCAGCCCAGAGAGCTGACTCATCTGACGGCCCACCGGGATTTTTCCCGGTATCCCGGCTGCCCAATCCGGCCCTGAAAGTTAGCAAATACGTAGTAAAGGCATTATCTATCTTTTTAAACATTAAACAAATCAAGTACACAGTCCCTTTAACAGGTTGATTTCTGTATATTAAAGGGAAATAGGTGTAAAAATGAAACTTGAATCAGAAAATTATAAAAAATAAAAAAAAAAATGCTTTGACACGTACACATTTCTGAGCCTGTATGCTTTCATGAAAACAAAATTCACCAAGACAAAGAGGTACATTTTTTGAACAGAATTAAACAGGAAAGTTTTTTTTTTATTGTATGCTGTGAATTATTACTTTCCTGTCCCTTTAATGCAACATAATATTGTAACTTTTGATATGGTTTTTCCATTAATACATTTATAGCCCTGGTTTTGATCCATGTTTTTTTCCTGGTTTCCCTAGGGCTGTGAATGACACCAGAAGACCAGATTCAATCCCACACCCTCCCTGCACACAGTTGAGATTGTTTTTTTTAGAAATCTTAAACTCTGAGAATTCTTCGACCTTAAGCTCCAGGTCTTAGGGTGTATTCTGCTGATAAAACCCTTATCGGTGATCACTATTGACCTCTGACCTTCTTTTACAAGAAGCTAAAGGTCATCTAAAGCTTTAGTTTCAGAAGCTGGCACCAAACAAAAAAAAATAAAACATCAGACAAGGGAAAAATAATAATGTGAAAATAAAATAATGCTCTTTTATTACATACAAACATGGGTAAATTGTGTTATTTTAAGTGATTGTATGCATCACTGTCTCTACTATATAAAGAGTAATGTGCACATTAGAAACAAATTATGTGTATCTGGAGTTGCACAATGACATCATTTTTACGCACATTGCTTTGGTATGTAGGGTGTTGTACTGAGTAACCTGAATAGCATTTTTTTGGTATTGGTATTATCTTTATTTGTAATGCACCAACAAATTCTGCAGTGCTATGCAGGGAAGGGAGACTGGGACCGAAGAATTATATATCTGTCTTCTTAAAGGGACAGATATATATAATGTTTAGTTATGTGTTATGAAAAAACTTTGCAATATATTTTCATTATTCTCATAATTTGAAATGCACCCTGTTGTGTTCTCAAGACTTACCCTGCTATATATCTGTTCCAATTCCAAAGTGGTTTTTATCAGATAACAAGAGCAAACCAGTGCATTTTATACTAACATTATGACAGCTAGCCTTGTTGTCTGCAGACTAAAGCCCAGATTGGCTCATCCAAATAAGGTAAATGGTGGTTATTGAAAAACAATTGCAGTAAAAAGGGTGTTCATTTATTTTAAAATATGGCTGGTATGTTATTCTGTAGCAAAATAAATGTATTTTAATTACAAGTTGTTTACTGACCCTTTAAATTACTTGTGGGTTGTTGCCACTTTTTTATTTGTACTCAAAGGAACACTAAATTATTTTTTATTTGTTTTCGTTCAAAGCAATATACAGTACCTAATGCACTGTCCCACTATGGGACCTCATTTCTCTTTTGGAGGCTGATGACGGGTTAGCCCCCCTCCAAATAATTGTTAAAGGGACATTGAACCCAAATTGTAAACTACATGATTTTCAACTCTCATATCTGAGAATAATTTTGCAATGAAAACTGCAGCTCTGTTTTGTCAAACTAGTATTGTTTTATGTTTATTCTTTTCACTGATTAACCTGCCCCCCCCCCCCCGAAAAAAAATAACCACTGCAAACCAATCACAAACTAATATTCAGATATTGCACAAACTCTGGTTGCACATTTGCAGACTGGGTAGCCTGCACTCTTGTATTTTCTTAAAGGACCACTCAACGCAAGTGCATAATAAAATGACAATGATTTAACACCTACTGTGAATTTCAAACCTATTTTTCCTCCCATTTTCTGGCCCCCTGTATCATGTGACAGAAATCAGCCAATCACGGACTAGTATACGTATACCCTGTGAGCTTGTGCACATGCTCTGTAGGATCTTGTTTCCTAGAAAGTGTGAATATTAAAAGACTGCAAAATTTGATAATTTAAGTAAATTGGAAAGTGTCTTAAAACTGCATGCTCTATCTGAATCATAAAAGGTTATGTTGACTTAAAGGGACACTGAACCCAAATTTTTTCTTTCGTGATTCAGATAGAGCATGCAATTTTAAGCAACTTTCTAATTTACTCCTATTATCAATGTTTATTCATTCTCTTGCTATCTTTATTGGAAAAAGAAGGCATCTAAGCTTTTTTTCTTGGTTCAGACTCTGGACAGCAGTTTTTGATTGGTGGATGAATTTATCCACCAATCAGCAAGGACAACCTAGGTTGTTCTTGCATTTCAAATAAAGATACCAAGAGAATAAAGAAAATGTGATGATAGGAGTAAATTAGAAAGTTTCTTAAAATGTCATGCTCTATCTGAATCACGAAAGAAAAAATTTGGGTTCAGTGTCCCTTTAAATGTCCCTTTAAGGAGGTTTAGCACTAATTCATCTAAGTTACTATTGCAAAGAATGATTTTCCTATCATGATTGTTGATAGACATGTGTGTCGCTAAAAAAATTGTTTAGTTTCGTTTTGATTAGTTAACTACACTCATTTATCAAAACGAAATTATTTATTTGTTTTAAAAAAAAAATCGTTAGATTTCCCTAGAATGCCTTTACCAAGAAAGATATTTCTAATTTATTTCCTTACGGCTGTTAAATTAATAATTGCAAGAAAGTGGAAACAGACCTTGCCTCCTTCCGTCCAAAACGTTGTAGAACAACTTATATATATGAGACACATGGAAAACTATGTATATAATATACTGGGGAAGCCTGACCTACACATTAAGATATGGGAGAGTTGGACAGAATTACACGGGGAATAACTGTCAAGGGAAGGAGTGTGATACAGCCCTGAGACCTCCATAACGCTCTCTTTACCTATAGCGAACCACTGTAATGCCCATTCCTTCACTCCCACTCCTTTTTCTACTCTTCCTTATTCTTACCTTCTCCTACCTCTCTCCCCCACCTCGTTGAAATTTTTTTTTTTTTTTTTTTTTCCTCTCTAGCCCGGAGGTTAGTGAAGTCTACAACTTTCCTAGACTGTTCCTCACATTATATTTATATCATGGGAAACACCTGTATTGTCATCCTTTATTATGAAAAGATTTAGATGATGCATACATTCATATCATAATTAAAGTATCTCTCTACAGGATGTATAAGTTTTCATGGATATTATATCAACAAAAAGTTCATTATGTCTTAATACAGGAAATAAAACCTAAAAAAAAGAGGTGACAATGGTTTGTAAATCAAATACTCTACACTTGTAGAAAGAGTCATTAGCTATCCCTCTATAGGGGAGAGTTGTAATTGTGTAGTGGTCCACTTACCACATTGATTATTAATGTTTTATTTGCAAATGTATATGGTATTATACTTGGATATGTATTTGATTTATATGTTTTTCTATGTTTTTTCGCACCTCAATAAAAAATTTTGATTTAAAAAAAAAATCGTTTTTGCAAATTAGTAAAGTTAAGTTAATCATTTTTTCGGATAGTTACAATTATTAACTACCTATTTAAAAATAAATACAAACTTACCTGTGAACTAAAAATAAAACCTAAGCTAACTACAATATAACGATTTAGTAACTACCTAGTTAAAATAAATACAAACCTAAGCTTACACTAATAAAACCTAACATTACTAAATATAAAAAACCTAAGATTACTAAAAAATTAAAACTACAATTACAAAAAATAATTAACACTAAAATTACAAAAAATAAAAATAAATTACCATTACAAAAAATAACAAACCAAATTATCCAAAACAATAAAAATTATTCCTATTCTAATACCCCATTTGAAAAAAAACACCCCAAAGTAAAAAAACCTAATCTATAATAAACTACCAAGGGCCCTTAAAAGGGCTTTTTGTAGGGCATTGCCCTAAAGTTAACAGCTCTTTTGCAAAAAAAGAAAAACAAACAACCCCTAACATTACAAACCCCCACCCCAAAACCCACAAAATAAAAATAAACCTAATCTATCAATTTCCCCGAAAAGGGCATTTGTATGAGCATTGCCCTCAAAAGGGCATTCAGCTCTTTTTCGGCCCATTAAAAATAAAAAATGCCTAATCTAAAAAAACCAAAAAAACACCCCCCCAACAAAAACAAACATTACAAAAAATAACAAACGAAATTATCCAAAAATAATAAAAATTATTCCTATTCTAATACCCCGTTAAAAAAAACAAACACCCCAAAATAAAAAAAAAACGAATCTATAATAAACTACCAATAGCCCTTAAAAGGGCCTTTTGTAGGACATTGCCCTACGTTAACAGCTCTTTTGCTAAAAAATAAAAACAAACACTCCCTAACATTACAACCCCCCCCCACAATGTGGTTTAGGGGATAATAGGTTTAGTTTGTGTCGGCGATGTTTGGAAACTGCGATTTAGGGGTTAATAGGTTTAGTTAGTGTCGGTAATGTCGAGGAACATGTATGTATATATGTTTATAGCATATATTCATCTCTGGGTTTTTTTCTTGTTAATTTCCCTTAAAGGGACATTGAACTTAAAACTGGCATCCCCATTAAGGCCTATATTACAAGTGAAACGCTATTGATAGTGCAGGGTACATTACCAATATCACAGCCCTGTGCTAATCTGATATTACAAGTGAATAAAATAGTTTTACCAGAGAATGTCAGCACGTTCAACAATTTTAGTGCGCTGTATACTTTCAATGGATAGCACCACTAGGCTAACATCATGAGCCATGTGATGCAATCAAGCGCAACACATACAGCAAAGAAAAAAATAGCGAGACTGGAGACCTGAAGCAAAGTGTTAGAGATAAAATAAACAAATAAATAAAAACACGGTATTTTGCCCATATGTGTACAAAAGTGGCACTTTTGCTTGACCTGTAACATTGGCAGAAGTAATATTTTTGCTTGCGTGGGTTAGCACGCATATTAAAGTTGAAAGTAAAAGTTTTGCACGCAAGTGAAACCCGACGCTCGTTAAACAAAGGACTTTGAATATAGCGACTGCAATAACTTCTCCCCATAAACTTCAAATGATAGCACAGAAGAAAAAAAATTAACTCTAAAAGCTTGCTCGCTAACTCGACAGGAGTTATTAATATTTCACATTCAAATATTCTTCACATACAGACATTTTTTATTTTTATTATTAAATATATATTCCTACACACAGTATATCTATATACTGTATAGCTATTGAGATATATATATATATTCATATATATATATATTTGGCTATAGAGGCGCGCCCCCCCCGCCCTATCAGACGCTTCTGAACTGGGCGCTGTGACTGACAGTATAGGTATAGTTAGGTATATTTTCCTCTCTCACGCAGGCGCTCTGGTTGCCTTACAATAGCAGGACATGAAGCGCTCAGCTGTGCGATTAGGGTTTCTGTTGTCACGGGTATGTGCTATGTACGTTTTAATTGCATTTTCTTGGTTCTGCCTAACAGCACTTTTAAGGCTTTATCCGTTCGCAGTAGCTGCATTATAACCGCATTCAGGGCTCTTGATTATGTATAATGTGTATATAATTGTACCACTCTCTAGGTAGTTACAAGACTCATACGGGGATTTAGCGATCTAACACTCCAGTGGGCTTCTATTCAGTTGCCATTTAATATGTATTATGTACTGTGCCTGCAGCCAATTTGTCTTATATGTATGTACTGATTAATTATGTATATTTACACACTGGTTGTATGGTGTTTTCACTTTAAGATTGTCTATAGGGTATTAGATATTAGTTTATTTGTATCTGTATTTGTATCTACATTGGTGTTACAGTAGCTGGTTGCCTTGACAACCATTTTGGTGCAATTTCTGTCCACTGGGGGAGGGTCTTAGAGGGTATAC